>NC_088319.1:17728771-17973771 GCF_910592395.1 Lineus longissimus | reverse complement strand
CCCTAACCCTAACCCTAACCCTAACCCTAACCCTAACCCTAACCCTAACCCTAACCCTAACCCTAACCCTAACCCTAACCCTAACCCTAACCCTAACCCTAACCCTAACCCTAACCCTAACCCTAACCCTAACCCTAACCCTAACCCTAACCCTAACCCTAACCCTAACCCTAACCCTAACCCTAACCCTAACCCTAACCCTAACCCTAACCCTAACCCTAACCCTAACCCTAACCCTAACCCTAACCCTAACCCTAACCCTAACCCTAACCCTAACCCTAACCCTAACCCTAACCCTAACCCTAACCCTAACCCTAACCCTAACCCTAACCCTAACCCTAACCCTAACCCTAACCCTAACCCTAACCCTAACCCTAACCCTAACCCTAACCCTAACCCTAACCCTAACCCTAACCCTAACCCTAACCCTAACCCTAACCCTAACCCTAACCCTAACCCTAACCCTAACCCTAACCCTAACCCTAACCCTAACCCTAACCCTAACCCTAACCCTAACCCTAACCCTAACCCTAACCCTAACCCTAACCCTATTTACTTGGTACTTTTGGTATTTTTGGTATTTTTGGCATTTTTCTACCCGGGTCCTAGAGCCTTGTTCTGATGAGTTTTTGACCTGGTTTCGATTTTGAAATAAAGTTCGGCATCTCTGCTCTTAGAAAAAAAGGTTTTCAAAATTTTTAAATGGGTGCAAATATTTTTTTTTAAATTTATCGTAAAAAGGATTTGAGACGGTATTGTGCATTGACCCTCGATTGAGGTATTTGCAACGGTATTTAGGGATTCGCTACGGTATTGAGGTTAGTATTTGCGACGGTATTGTATTTGGGACGGGATTGAGGTTAGCATTTGGTACGGTATTGGGGGAGGGTTAGTATTTACGACGGTATTGATCGATTTGCAGGTTCTTGGGGTTTAGCATTTGGAACGGGATTGTATTTGGAACGGGATTGTATTTAGGACGGTATTCAAGGAGGTTAGTATTAGGGACGTGATTTAGTGATTTGCAACTTCTGAGGGTTTAGCATATGGGATGGGATTGTATTTTGGACAGTATTGGGGGAGGGTTAGTATTCACGACGGTATTAATCGATTTGCAGGTTCTTGGGGTTTAGCATTTAGAACGGGATTGTATTTGGAACGGGATTCAAGGAGGTTAGTATTAGGGACGTGATTTAGTGATTTGCAACTTCTGAGGGTTTAGCATATGGGATGGGATTGTATTTTGGACGGTATTGGGGGAGGGTTAGTATTCACGACGGTATTGATCGATTTGCAGGTTCTTGGGGTTTAGCATTTGGAACGGGATTGTATTTGGAACGGGATTGTATTTGGGACGGTATTCAAGGAGGTTAGTATTAGGGACGTGATTTAGTGATTTGCAACTTCTGAGGGTTTAGCATATGGGATGGGATTGTATTTTGGACGGTATTGGGGGAGGGTTAGTATTCACGACGGTATTGATCGATTTGCAGGTTCTTGGGGTTTAGCATTTGGAACGGGATTGTATTTGGAACGGGATTCAAGGAGGTTAGTATTAAAACCGTGGTTTAACAATAATCATCTTTTTAGTCCCAAAATACAACTGGGGTTACTTGGTATTTTTGGTATTTTTCTACCCGGGTCCTAGAGCCATGTCCTGATGAGTTTTTGACCTGGTTTCGATTTTGAAATAAAGTTCGGCATCTCTGCTCTTAGAAAAAAAAATGTTTTCAAAATTTTTAAATGGGTGCAAATATTTTTTTTAAAATTTATCGTAAAAAGGATTTGAGACGGTATTGTGCATTGACCCTCGATTGAGGTATTTGCAACGGTATTTAGGGATTCGCTACGGTATTGAGGTTAGTATTTGCGACGGTATTGTATTTGGGACGGGATTGAGGTTAGCATTTGGTACGGTATTGGGGGAGGGTTAGTATTTACGACGGTATTGATCGATTTGCAGGTTCTTGGGGTTTAGCGTTTGGAACGGGATTGTATTTGGAACGGGATTGTATTTGGGACGGGATTCAAGGAGGTTAGTATTAGGGACGTGATTTAGTGATTTGCAACTTCTGAGGGTTTAGCATATGGGATGGGATTGTATTTTGGACGGTATTGGGGGAGGGTTAGTATTCACGACGGTATTGATCGATTTGCAGGTTCTTGGGGTTTAGCATTTGGAACGGGATTGTATTTGGGACGGGATTCAAGGAGGTTAGTATTAAAACCGTGGTTTAACAATAATCATCTTTTTGGTCCCAAAATACAACTGGGTTTCAAATAATGGTATATTCCAGAAATCCGTTCGCACGGTCTAACAGGTTTGGATGTGTCCAATAACACCAATGGACTAAATACTATACGATTACGAGATTCATTCTAACCGAGACTCAATAACATTACTATTAGCCCACTCACGAAAAAAAAACCTAAAAGAGTGGAGTGGAAAGTTTTCAGGTCGACCTGATCTACGCTAGCCTATTCGAAGCACCTGGTCCGCAAAGACCAGAATGCATCTTCAAATATGAATACACCCCCCTTTTAGACCCCTTCTCAAACTATAGAAAACCATGTACCTAACTTCTATTAAATGCACAGACAGCTATACATCAGCGAGAGGAAGACGCAAACTGGTGATACGTTACAAACACAGCACGATACACACGGTCAGTTCATCAGCCGTATACAAATGTACGTAAAGCGTGAAAGGCTTCACACCGGTAAACATTATGGCATTTTCCATTCTATCAGTACAGTACGGCGTAAATAAATCATAAAAACGTTACTTCAAACCATTTCAACCATCTCGCTACGAACTTCTGGGCGTTGTCATCTATTGTGGGCGTACAGAACCGGCGGCGATCCAAACTCAATCGCGGACGGAGTCGAAGTGCTGTCTTACACATACACATGGGCGATACCCAAGTCTCGCCAACATCTCTCAAAGTCTCGATAAACACTTTTTGGCGCGGAAATCACAATCACAACAACGGGGTCAAACCGGGTCAAGGGAGAAGTCAGCTGATCGCAATAACAAACGATCACTGATCGTCACAACACCTAAACCTACTAACCCTAAACCTACTAACCCTAAACCTACGTACCCTGACCCCTAACGCCTAACTTCGACCCCTAACGCCTAACCCTGACCCCTAACGCCTGACCCTGACCCCAAACGCCTAACTTCGAGCCCTAACGCCTAACCCTGACCCCTAACGCCTAACTTCGACCCCTTACCCCTAACCCTGACCCCTAATGCCTAACTTCGAACCCTAACGCGTAACCCTGACCCCTAACGCCTAACTTCGACCCCTAACGCCTAACCCTGACCCCTAACGCCTAACCCTGACCCTCAACGCCTGACTGGATCAGGAGCTAGCTATTCAAGGTGTCACAAAGACAGTAGGTTGTTCTCTTCTAAGGCAGAGATGTTGTGGATCAGGAGCTAGCTATTCAAGGTGTCACAAAGACAGTAGGTTGTTCTCTTCAAAGAGTGAGATGTACTGGATCAGGAGCTAGCTATTCAAGGTGTCTCAAAGACAGTAGGTTGTTCTCTTCAAAGAGCGAGATGTACTGGATCAGGAGCTTGCTATTCAAGGTGTCACAAAGACAGTAGGTTGTTCTCTTCAAAGAGTGAGATGTACTGGATGAGGAGCTAGCTATTGAAGGTGTCTCAAAGACAGTAGGTTGTTCTCTTCAAAGAGTGAGATGTACTGGATCAGGAGCTGGCTATTCAAAGTGTCGCAAAGACAGTAGGTTGTTCTCTTCAAAGAGTGAGATGTACTGGATCAGGAGCTAGCTATTCAAAGTGTCTCAAAGACAGTAGGTTGTTCTCTTCAAAGAGTGAGATGTACTGGATCAGGAGCTTGCTATTCAAAGTGTCTCAAAGACAGTAGGTTGTTCTCTTCAAAGAGTGAGATGTACTGGATCAGGAGCTTGCTATTCAAAGTGTCTCAAAGACAGTAGGTTGTTCTCTTCAAAGAGTGAGATGTACTGGATCAGGAGCTTGCTATTCAAGGTGTCTCGAAGACAGTAGGTTGTTCTCTTCAAAGAGTGAGATGTACTGGATCAGGAGCTTGCTATTCAAGGTGTCGCAAAGACAGTAGGTTGTTCTCTTCAAAGGGTGAGATGTACTGGATCAGGAGCTTGCTATTCAAAGTGTCTCGAAGACAGAAGGTTGTTCTCTTCAAAGGGTGAGATGTACTGGATCAGGAGCTTGCTATTCAAGGTGTCACAAAGACAGTAGGTTGTTCTCTTCAAAGGATGAGATGTACTGGATCAGGAGCTTGCTATTCAAAGTGTCTCAAAGACAGTAGGTTGTTCTCTTCAAAGGATGAGATGTACTGGATCAGGAGCTTGCTATTCAAGGTGTCACAAAGACAGTAGGTTGTTCTTTTCAAAGGGTGAGATGTACTGGATCAGGAGCTAGTTATTCAAGGTGTCGCAAAGACAGTAGGTTGTTCTCTTCAAAGAGTGAGATGTACTGGATCAGGAGCTGGCTATTCAAGGTGTCACAAAGACAGTAGGTTGTTCTCTTCAAAGAGTGAGATGTACTGGATCAGGAGCTGGCTATTCAAGGTGTCACAAAGACAGTAGGTTGTTCTCTTCAAAGGTTGAGATGTACTGGATCAGGAGCTTGCTATTCAAGGTGTCGCAAAGACAGTAGGTTGTTCTCTTCAAAGAGTGAGATGTACTGGATCAGGAGCTTGCTATTCAAAGTGGCTCAAAGACAGTAGGTTGTTCTCTTCAAAGGATGAGATGTACTGGATCAGGAGCTTGCTATTCAAGGTGTCACAAAGACAGTAGGTTGTTCTTTTCAAAGGGTGAGATGTACTGGATCAGGAGCTTGCTATTCAAGGTGTCGCAAAGACAGTAGGTTGTTCTCTTCAAAGGATGAGATGTACTGGATCAGTAGCTTGCTATTCAAAGTGTCTCAAAGACAGTAGGTTGTTCTCTTCAAAGGATGAGATGTACTGGATCAGGAGCTTGCTATTCAAAGTGTCTCAAAGACAGTAGGTTGTTCTCTTCAAAGAGTGAGATGTACTGGATCAGGAGCTTGCTATTCAAGGTGTCACAAAGACAGTTGGTTGTTCTTTTCAAAGGGTGAGATGTACTGGATCAGGAGCTAGCTATTCAAGGTGTCGCAAAGACAGTAGGTTGTTCTCTTCAAAGGATGAGATGTACTGGATCAGGAGCTTGCTATTCAAAGTGTCTCAAAGACAGTAGGTTGTTCTCTTCAAAGGGTGAGATGTACTGGATCAGGAGCTGGCTATTCAAGGTGTCGCAAAGACAGTAGGTTGTTCTCTTCAAAGAGTGAGATGTACTGGATCAGGAGCTTGCTATTCAAGGTGTCTCAAAGACAGTAGGTTGTTCTCTTCAAAGAATGAGATGTACTGGATCAGGAGCTTGCTATTCAATGTGTCTCAAAGACAGTAGGTTGTTCTCTTCAAAGAATGAGATGTACTGGATCAGGAGCTTGCTATTCAAGGTGTCACAAAGACAGTAGGTTGTTCTCTTCAAAGAATGAGATGTACTGGATCAGGAGCTACCTATTCAATGTGTCTCAAAGACAGTAGGTTGTTCTCTTCAAAGAATGAGATGTACTGGATCAGGAGCTTGCTATTCAATGTGTCTCAAAGACAGGAGGTTGTTCTCTTCAAAGAATGAGATGTACTGGATCAGGAGCTTGCTATTCACGGTGTCGCAAAGACAGTAGGTTGTTCTCTTCAAAGAATGAGATGTACTGGATCAGTACTTGAATAGCGAGCTTGCTATTCAAGGTGTCACAAAGACAGTAGGTTGTTCTCTTCAAAGAGTGAGATGTACTGGATGAGGAGCTTGCTATTCAAGGTGTCACAAAGACAGTAGGTTGTTCTCTTCAAAGAGTAAGATGTACTGGATCAGGAGCTTGCTATTCAAGGTGTCTCAAAGACAGTAGGTTGTTCTCTTCAAAGAATGAGATGTACTGGATCAGGAGCTTGCTATTCAAGGTGTCTCAAAGACAGTAGGTTGTTCTCTTCAAAGAGTGAGATGTACTGGATCAGGAGCTTGCTATTCAAGGTGTCACAAAGACAGTAGGTTGTTCTCTTCAAAGGATGAGATGTACTGGATCAGGAGCTAGCTATTCAAGGTGTCACAAAGACAGTAGGTTGTTCTCTTCAAAGAGTGAGATGTACTGGATCAGGAGCTTGCTATTCAATGTGTCTCAAAGACAGTAGGTTGTTCTCTTCAAAGAGTGAGATGTACTGGATCAGGAGCTTGCTATTCAATGTGTCTCAAAGACAGTAGGTTGTTCTCTTCAAAGAGTGAGATGTACTGGATCAGGAGCTTGCTATTCAAAGTGGCACAAAGACAGTAGGTTGTTCTCTTCAAAGGATGAGATGTACTGGATCAGGAGCTTGCTATTCAAGGTGTCACAAAGACAGTAGGTTGTTCTCTTCAAAGAGTGAGATGTACTGGATCAGGAGCTTGCTATTCAAGGTGTCACAAAGACAGTGGGTTGTTCTCTTCAAAGGGTGAGATGTACTGGATCAGGAGCTTGCTATTCAAGGTGTCGCAAAGACAGTAGGTTGTTCTCTTCAAAGAATGAGATGTACTGGATCAGGAGCTTGCTATTCAAGGTGTCACAAAGACAGTAGGTTGTTCTCTTCAAAGAATGAGATGTACTGGATCAGGAGCTTGCTATTCAAGGTGTATAAAAGACAGTAGGTTGTTCTCTTCAAAGAGTGAGATGTACTGGATCAGGAGCTTGCTATTCAAGGTGTCTCAAAGACAGTAGGTTGTTCTCTTCAAAGAGTGAGATGTACTTGATCAGGAGCTTGCTATTCAAGGTGTATCAAAGACAGTAGGTTGCTCTCTTCAAAGGATGAGATGTACTGGATCAGGAGCTTGCTATTCAAGGTGTCACAAAGACAGTAGGTTGTTCTCTTCAAAGAGTGAGATGTACTGGATCAGGAGCTGGCTATTCAAGGTGTCACAAAGACAGCAGGTTGTTCTCTTCACAGAGTGAGATGTACTGGATCAGGAGCTGGCTATTCAAGGTGTCACAAAGACAGTAGGTTGTTCTCTTCAAAGAGTGAGATGTACTGGATCAGGAGCTTGCTATTCAAAGTGTCTCAAAGATAGTAGGTTGTTCTCTTCAAAGGTTGAGATGTACTGGATCAGGAGCTTGCTATTCAAGGTGTCGCAAAGACAGTAGGTTGTTCTCTTCAAAGAGTGAGATGTACTGGATCAGGAGCTAGCTATTCAAGGTGTCGCAAAGACAGTAGGTTGTTCTCTTCAAAGGATGAGATGTACTGGATGAGGAGCTAGCTATTCAAGGTGTCACAAAGACAGTAGGTTGTTCTCTTCAAAGAGTGAGATGTACTGGATCAGGAGCTTGCTATTCAAGGTGTCGCAAAGACAGTAGGTTGTTCTCTTCAAAGAGTGAGATGTACTGGATCAGGAGCTCGCTATTCAAGGCGTCTCAAAGACAGTAGGTTGTTCTCTTCAAAGAGTGAGATGTACTGGATCAGGAGCTTGCTATTCAGAGTGTCACAAAGACAGTAGGTTGTTCTCTTCAAAGAGTGAGATGTACTGGATCAGGAGCTAGCTATTGAAGGTGTCACAAAGACAGTAGGTTGTTCTCTTCAAAGAGTGAGATGTACTGGATCAGGAGCTTGCTATTCAAGGTGTCACAAAGACAGTAGGTTGTTCTCTTCAAAGAGTGAGATGTACTGGATCAGGAGCTAGCTATTGAAGGTGTCACAAAGACAGTAGGTTGTTCTCTTCAAAGGGTAAGATGTACTGGATCAGGAGCTTGCTATTCAAGGTGTCACAAAGACAGTAGGTTGTTCTCTTAAAAGGCTGAGATGTCCTGGATAAGAGACTAAATACTGATCACTAATAAAGATTTCTGCAAGTGTTGTGAGGTGGTTTTGGACATGTCTTAACAATCAAGCCCTTACGAAAAAGATCTCAGATTTACACTGCTCACCATGGTGAATCGCCCACAGTCCAGCCTCGTGCTGAATATGTACCGGCTACCGTTCTCTCTATTCAAACTCTACTTCGGTAGCTCAATGGTCTGAGGCGCTGACCCGATTGGTTTTTCTTTTGGCGCTGGTATGGATTTTATTTTTGATTCCAAATTCTAGGGTCCTCTTTATTTTACATATGAAGTGAGAACACTCCGGTTCCGGTGGCAATTAAGTTATAAGCAATAGCGCAAGACATACTTCACGGGGTGTTTAGGTACTAAGCTATCTTTAAAAGCCATGATAGTACCTTTGATAAAAACAAGACAAAAAAGTTTTCCTCTGTCAAGTAATGTTGTCTAAGATCTGTACTTTAATTTTAGCATAAAAGTTATTTGATGAATTGACACTGAAATATAGAAATGCCCCAAGGAACAAATATAAAACTTCCGCGCTCGTCGTCACGTCATGAGTACATTGAACTGCTGAACCTTATTGACCGGCTACCGCTCTCTCCATTCCAACTGTACTTCGGTAGCTCAGTGGTCTGAGGCGCCGACCAGATTGTTTTTTCTTTTTGCGCAGGTTTGAATCCCAACGGGGAATCTTTCTGAAATAAAATGTATCACGCTGTGATACATATAGATCTTTCCGCATCCGCTAGATGGCTGAGATGAGTATTACCGTATTATCTGTTTGAGCGCTCTCATGGAAGAAATATGATAAAATGCTCAAAACGCCCTGTCATGCGTTGATACTGCCTGGGATGGCCTGACTTGAGGATTCAGTACCGATATATATTCATCGGCATCACTCGGGAGTAAAAGTTGAAAAAAGTTCAAGTAAACTGGGCCATATAGCCCGAGCCGATAACGGTTCATCCGGCCGGAGTTATTCCGGTTCCCGAAGCATTAATCGACTGGGAGTATTACTACCCCTGGATGGGATGATGTTCTATCACAGGTTTACTTCACAGGCAAGCCTGGGTGGAGAGAATCAAGTAAGGTTAAGTGCCTTGCTCAAGGGTGCGAGATGTACTGATTCCGGTGATGCCGTGTTTCGTGCTGTCATCCCCAAAGGGGATCGGAGATTTCCCGTACGTTTCCGTTAAATGCCGAATGAAATCATTCTGGTGTCGATGCCGGTGATGCCGATGCTGTTTCGTGCCGTCATCCCCGGCCCAAAGGGAATCGGAGATTCCCGAACGTTTCCGTTAAATGCCGAATGAAATTATTCTGGCGTCGATGCCGGTGATGCCGTGTTTCGTGCCGTCATCCCCAAGGGGATCGGAGATTTCCCGAACGTTTCCGTTGATGGAAACTTACCATTGCGCCCCTAAATTATTCCCATTTCGCCCCTTTCCCATCTCGAAAATCAGTCCCTTTCAACAACCTCATTGTCCTTTACTCTTTATGAACTCGTTCAGCACTGTCTACTTTTCCCATCTAATGTTTCTTTTTTGAGTTTTAGTATCAAGATGTCACTCATTTCAAAGGCGGCCTCAAAGACAAAGCTAAGCGCTTGCCAACTAGAGTTGGACGGCTTTCTCTCAGGGCCAGGTCGTTCATGACAACGGTCAATTCACAATCCATGAAAACACTTGTTCAAGGATTGGGTGTTGAGTTTCAAGTATTAATTATATAGAAGAGCACGTCGCCCTCAGGCTTGGTTCTTGTATTAAATGGTTGGAACTTTCTTCAGTATACGGACGTAAAGATTGGTCAGGTTTCGTGTTCCGGGCGATGTTGATGGAAATTGGGTTCCTATAAAAATGGGAATCGCCTCTTGTCCGTATTCTTGACCTGAAAAGAAAAAAACAACGGTGAACATCACGTGTTCAATGAACGAAAGCCAATCTGAACAGTGGTCCTTGCCTCCTCTACTGGGTAGATGGCGATAGGTATGACCAGATTAATATATTTCAGTGAAAAATTAACACAAAAGGACATTTCGCAATTACTTCTTGCTTCTATGTACATAGCTAAAGTATTATGCTCTTTTTGGATTGTTGAAGTTTGACAGCACGTGCTTTTATTGGGATTCTAACAAGCTCGGAAAGATTGAACAAAAACCGAACTCTAGACTAAAAAGGCTGATGACCGAATGGTAGTTGGGCACGTTAGGCATCGGTTCAGATGATCCCGGGTTCGACTCCTAGAGAGCCCAAAATATATTTGTCTTCTTTTTCTGTTTCTTGATATAACTTCATACGTGTACGTTGTCTACCAATGTCATTCGTGACTTCAAATGTATTGTAATTGTAATTTCAGATTTATGTTTTGCCCAGGTTTGATATGTCGAAATTGAGATAGGTGGCGTATGAGCTAGAAAACCTCCCTGAACCCGAACTTTAAACACCAAGGTACACTCTGAATCCATGCGCGGGCCAGCCGGAGGATAATTTAAATTGGTGGCAGGCCGTCGTAAGACCTCCCCAAGTCTGAACTGACGGGATAGCAGAACTGATAACAGATGCCGTCAGAGGCTCCCGACCCAACATGGAACCCACCCACTTCAAGTCTAATCAATTGAACCCATACGCAATGGACGGGAGTAGACGCATTTGGGCTCTAGCATTACCTCATGGACTACTCTCTCCGCGGAGCCAGTAAAAAAGAGCGATGCAGCGATATATCGGAACCAGTACATCCGTCAGGGGACCGTCCATTTAAAATATAGTCCAGAAGTCGATGCTCGATAAGAATTCGCCCCTGCCTGAGAATCAAATGGACAAGACGTCGGCACTTGCTCACCACAGAGAGCATTCACTCGTGTTATGCAGAGTATCTATTGATAAATCAAACCCGGCTATCGACGCTTTTCACCATGATTTCCTTAATCTATCGCGTGGGAATTAGCATAGACGCTGAGCTTCAGGTATTGTAAGTTCAATTTACTCGGCACTTACCGAGCTTCAGGCATCGTAGTAGCCCACTGGTTCCAACTTTGGAGGTTTGGCTACTCTCTCCACGTAACAATTGTAATACTTACTGGTTTCACCTTGTCGCAGTAGACCAATGGTTCCAACTTTGGAGGGTAGGCCACTCTCTCCACGTAACCAGGACAGCATGGGGCGTTGCACACTTTCACTGACTTGATGCTCTTCCATCCTCGCATACAGCACAAAAACTGCAAAGACAGAGGCTTGTTGTACCGGGATTGTTCGACCAGACATCCGTATCGACTTAGCAAATGGAAAGTCTTATCGAATCCTTTGGCACTTCAAACATTTCACATACAATTCTCAGTAAACTGGTTAAGAAGCTCAAGTGATTTTAAGGTGCCCCATTTTTGCAACCAGTTGACTTTAAGAAATTTAGCGTAAATATTGTATCTTTGCAATCGCACGCAAGCTGTATAGCCATTGCCCTTCTCATCAGAGTCGACCCGACTGTGTGCAACAGCACCCGGGCTCGCTCTGATGCACCGCATCTGACGAGAGCGACCACCAACGGACACAAACCAGATGTATAAATATTTAGCAGTTAAGTACAAGCTCATTTGAGTAACAGCCTTTAGAATTTTGGAAAAAAAAATAAGAATAGCTCACCAATTGATATATAAATTCAATGATTGCCCGTCAAGTTCTATAACGAATCGCATCATAGAATCAATGGTAGATACGACCAAGTGTTTCCGTCCATCAACGAGTCTATGATGGGGAATCATTGATGGCCCATGATAGTATCGATGATAATCACCATAGATTCTATGACGGAACATTTTGCCTGTGAACAGATAGAACACTAAATAAGCTCTGATACCGGGAGTGCATCAGTGTATTGATATGAATTCTAATAAAGCTCTCATGCGGGGAGTGGATCAATGTATAACTGATATAACTTGAAATAGAGCACTCATAAAACTCGAATATATTTAGGTTCTTGTCTGGTTCGAGGTTAACTGATGCTGTTATACTCTCGAGCCCCAGCGTGAATGTCAATTTCCAATTTGGTAAAACGTCTGCTCTGCGTTTGAGTTATTTCACTAGTGTCTTGGGAAATCTGTAGATAGTACCTAACGAGGGGAGATTATGTACAAGACACACAGATAACCGCGTGATAAATGATAACACAGCAGTGATTTTATACCAGTCTCGCAGGCAGGAGACCATTCAGTGGAAACGAGAGCAAGAAAAGAGAATACGGTTTGGGTGCAAATAGACCTGGACGTATTTCTCTTGAATGTTTCTAAAGGTCCAGGCCCGTCGTTTAAGCAGGCACTGGTCAAACGACAAGAGGATGCAGCAGTGACAGTTTGTGTGGGACACTTGTCTATGTAGGTACACAAAATAAAATGCAGCTTCAATCGAACTACAATTATAGAATGTTAAATCTAATATAGAAATATGAGCTGAATCAGCCTCCTACACCATAGACTTCTATATTGCGTGTTTAAACCAATTAGATGATGTCAATAATGTTATAAATTAAGAAAAGTTTAGTCAAACCTTGACCAGTAGTAAATGAAACCACGGCACCAAATAAGAGCGATAGACAATGGCAACCTCTAAATGTTTCGCTCTCATCTCTCATCATTACAAAGTCAACCTACACCCAGGCGAAACAATAAACATTACATGCACTTACAATACAAGGGGTTCCAAATAGTGACTTCTGTCAGAGTCTACAGAGTGATCTTGGAATACAAGGTTGGTTGGCCATAGAATATCTTGTCAGCAGTGAGGTGGGATAGTGGGGTTAGCAGATCTGCCAGAGTATTCGACCTGCCAGGACTGATCATGACCATCCAAAACAACCTTGTATACCAGATTAACCAACCAACACTTAGTGGTTAATGGAGCAACCAATCAGCACACAGCTGCATCAACCTCAGACCATCAGACAGACGCCTAGGATAAGGCCTAGTGACCATGTGCTAATCACCAGAGTCTATAATGACCAAGTTCACAAAGTGGGTAAGAGAAAACAATGTAAAAGCCCTATTAAGGTGTGATTTGTTAAAACTCATAACGGCCATCGATACTGGATGGCTGGGTTTAACACAGTCAGTCAGAGGAAAACACTGGCCTGGATTGGGATGCAATTCAAAATACAGTCATACTAGGTAGTGTTCATCTGACAGAGTAGAACATGTCGTCAGATTCGGCTAATTGATCAGCTAATGCATTCCAATGAAAGCTCACAGAAACGAGTAGGGCGGCAGAGCATAAGAACCATGACATTGCGATTAAAAAAACCAATTGACTTTGATACTCAAAGTCCAATAAACACCCTTCAAGTCCAGTAGACTTAACGCAATGTGAGACTTAAGAAAGATATTCAAGGAAACACCCTTCAAGTCCAGTACACTTAACAAAATGTTAGACTTACGAAATAAATTCAAGGAAAACCCTTCAATAGCAAGTTCAGTAGACTCAACGGAATGTGAGACTTATGAAGGATATTCAAGGAAACGCCCTTCAGATCCAGTTGACTCCAGATTAGACTTTTGAACAAGCGGTTGATGGTCTGAAATGTTTTCACTTCAGACAAGTCAACAATGACACGATGAGTTACACAGGGAATGGAACTTTGCTTTCTTTTAGCTTTTATCAGAATCATGTTTTCAGTTCTTAAGATGAAAACAACTAAGTTGGTTAAAGTACCTTTTACTAAAAATGAATAAACTATGGTCTGAAGAAGTAGGAAACCCCAAAAGTGGAAAATCAATTCATCTATAGGACATTTTAATCGGACGTTGAAGGTAAAGAGTAGAGAGAAAGCTAGGAGTAATCTGAAAGTACGAGATGAGATCAACTAAACTACAAAGGAATACGTGAACAAGTATTCTTAACTGAACTAACCTGATCGTCAGCACCTGTTCTGTGAAATATCATTAAGCCAGCCATGAGAAATACAAGGGCGTATATTCTGTAGCCGTTCATGGTACCAGCCGTTGTTACCTGAAGACGGAATAAGTGTCGTATAAGTTAGATGCCGGACTTGCGCTGGGCTGGAGGAGGGGAGGAGCTGCGACGTCACAGGAGGTGTGTAACCTGAAGACGGAAGTGCCTTATAAGTTAGATGCCGGACTTGCGCTGGGCTGGAGGAGGGGAGGGGCTGCGACGGCAGAGGAGGTGTGTTACCTGAAGACGGAAGTGCCTTATAAGTTAGATGCCGGACTTGCGCTGGGCTCGAGGGGAGGGGCTGCGACGGCAGAGGAGGTGTGTTACCTGAAGACGGAAGTGCCTTATAAGTTAGATGCCGGACTTGCGCTGGGCTCGAGGGGAGGGGCTGCGACGGCAGAGGAGGTGTGTTACCTGAAGACGGAAGTGCCTTATGAGTTAGATGCCGGACTTGCGCTGGGCTCGAGGGGGGGAGGAGCTGCGACGTCACAGTAGGCGTGTAACCTGAAGACGGAAGTGCCTTATAAGTTAGATGCCGGACTTGCGCTGGGCTGGAGGAGGGGAGGGGCTGCGGCGGCAGAGGAGGTGTGTTAAGTTAACCCTAATCCTAACCTCATTATCAATAAATGAACCAAAGCGATATATCGCCCCTTGTTATCGTACATCTATTTAAATATGACATGACCGTGACTTTCACGCAAAATGTGAAAATTGTTCAGTGAGTTATGTGATGATATTCAGTGCGTTGCTGTGTGAGTGGTTTAACCAACTGGAATATTAGGAAAGAGCCAGGGCCAGTAATTGACATCCGTTAAGTGAACCGTAGGTGTCTGAAATTAGGGTGTGGTACACAGAGTCGTCCGCTAAACAACAAGGTTAACATTAAATAATCTAATGTTAACCAATGTTAACTAATGTTTTGTAAAAAAAAGCTGTGGCATTAGTAGACCGACGTCACAGAATAATCATCTGTAAGAATCTAACACGCATTTCAGAGTTTCAATATTCACCAATCTGGCTCAACAACAGACTCGCCCTTTCCGTAATTAGAAGTGAGTGTGTTATTTTTACAAACTACGACACATGAAGCCACTCCGATTTTTCAACCACTTATAAAGTGACATTATTCGGTGTTTTTCGTAAAAAGAGATCCGAGATGAAACGTATTAACATAGGCAAAAATGAATGAGCCGCGTTGCTATATCAAAGATAAAACTAGACCGCACATCAATTGTCCCGATGCCGCAACTGGCATTACACTGGTGACATCCAATACGATATTTTTAAAAATGAGAAACACATCATAAGTGTATAAGTGTCTTACTGAAGTGCTAAAGGAAAAACCCGGCGATTGCTAATACCGTGGTTGAGACTTGATGACAACAGTACTCTTGCTCGGTTGGCATAGGTAGCTTTCTGATGCATAGTACGATATTATAATGCATTGCACGATGTACTATGAGAATCTCTAGCTGTGGTGGTCAAACAGGAAATGTCTTGGGGATTGGTTCATCTCCACTATTTATGGGCAGCACTGTCTAAGATATTTATCTAACGCCCTCTACACAAGAACCTCAATTATACAACCCGGGAAAGTGGTCAATTGAAGGCAGAGGTGGTCCAAATATGAACTTATGAAAAAATTCAACAATTTTGGCGGGAAAACCTGATCATGCATTTTGTCCCCGGATTTTCAACTTCACTAATGCGACCATTCAACCTCGGTCACATGATGGTCGTGTTACTTGGGTTCCACTGTAGTTGAGAATGTGGAAAGTGTGTCCTAATTGAATTCGAAAAGTATTTCTATCGATTGGGTGACTTTTTCATGCACAGTTCGTGTTGATTGAAGCCGGTCAGTGTTGACAAGAGTTGTCGAGGAGGCTATGGTTCAATATCAAATGAGTAACATGGAGACTGATGTAATTAAATGCGTTATTTTGAACCGATGCATACATTGTCACATGTACACTATTAGCGTGCATGGTCACATGTACACTATTAGCGTGCATAGTCACATGTACACTATTAGCGTGCATGGTCACATGTACACAAGTAGCGTGCATGGTCACATGTACACTATTAGCGTGCATGGTCACATGTACACTATTAGCGTGCATGGTCACATGTACACTATTAGCGTGCATGGTCACATGTACACTATTAGCGTGCATAGTCACATGGTTAACTATCAGAAATAAAGGTTTTTCGGCCATCACAAAAACGCACCCCGTAGAGTTTTTTTGCAACATGAAAAACTCCAAATGGTTCTTGAGATTGAAAAACCTCTACGGGGTGCGTATTTGTGTTTCAACCAGATTGCTACGATGAATGGGATTAATCAATAACCTGCCACACTACTCTCTGATCATCACATGAAAGAGACATAGCAAACAGCATAGCAGCCCCTCTGGCATTCTGGTGGTCCCAGTGTAGCAAAACACACAACCCTTTACATGGAATACTATCAAAACATTGTTTAATTGATCGGTTATCTTTCTTTCAAAGGGTTTGTTGACATGAAATAATCACATAGAAATGTTAGCTGCGATCCTGTGGTGTTCTTTGTCGTTTTTACTATTATAACGTTTGGCGCGCACCGGGCTGGATGAATGAGTGTCATTCTAACTTCAACTGAGTTTAAGGCTGACAGTCCTTTAGTGAAATCTTCAATTTAGAATTGTAAAACGCTTTCATATTGATAAATTACCTGTATCTGCACAATCATTTTGAAATTCCAAATTGGACCTATGCATATAAGACGGATATGATGAAGTCGTCATCCAAGTCGTAGGCAATCACTACGACTTGGAATAAAACTTCATAATTCCCTCCTTATGCACAGGTCCGATCTGGAATTTTAACATCCTTGTACAGATACACGTAGTTTCTCAATATGAAAACGTTCATCACTTAAATTAAATCGAAGTTGTCACAAGATGACAGTATTTCACTCTCAAAGTTGAAGTCGGGGTGGGAGTCGTAAATGATGCGCAACCTCTCTTTCGTCTTTGACTGCACAGTTTGCGCTTGGTTTCTGCTCATTTATTCGGTAAAGTACATCACGGGACGCATAATACAGCTTACTTTACCAGCAATATCTGAACTTGTGATAAAAGTAAAATGCCAGTCCAGCCTCTTGATAGCCACATGGCATGATACTAACTGTATCGTTATCATACAAACAGATGTCAGTTCGCATAAGGCGTTTAAGACAGATTGTAGGCCAGAAGCAGTACTATGGTGCATATTACGGTGGAGTTCCATAACTTCCCATCCTAAAACTGCCCTAGCATTGGTCAACATCTCTATTTGAGTCGGACGGTGCTTTTTGACTACTATATAACCCTTATCGAAAATATGTTCGGTCTGACTGCAGCTGAGATGTGGATTTGGTAAAATCAATCTTCTCATCTGCTCTTAGTCAACATGCCATCTCTCAAGGCGAGGAGGATCAGTTCCGTGATGATTCAAACACACAATGGGAACGTGCATAAGATGTCCAAGATAAAGTTTCCCACTGAACATGATCGAAACAAACCAACATAGCAGACAGCCGTCTCATAAATCCACCTAATCAGATCACATCAGTATTTACGTGTCAAGTTGGGCAGCCGAGTCGGGCTAGTTTAATCTAGCAACCGCACCAATGTGCCGTACGATCTGACGCTAATCTAGCCCGGGAGCCACAAATGGCACAGTATCCTATCATTCTGATAGATTAGAGGGTTTATATTGGTAAATAATTGTTTATGCGCAAGTCATAATGAGATTTGCTAACACTGCCAGGGATTGGAGCCCAATTTGCCAAAGAGTCGTGAGCAATAGAGGTTGGTATTTAATACTTCAACTAACGAGCATCGCTCACGGATTCCCGGCCTTGTGCGCAAGATCACGATCATAACTTCTGGATCCAATTGCGATATCACTTGATTAAATACATTTCGGGTATCGTTTATTGTAGCCCTAATAAGGCTTGCACTAAAGAAAGAGGCAGTAGTGACAAGAGAACCTTCGGGGTTGAGTCTGGCGATGTTACGAATATCATCAATATTACAATCATCTTAAAATTGAACACTTTTTACTTACAAGTTATGACTAGTCATACAAAGTTTCATTTTGGGAATGAAGGCCAAGGTTGAATCTGAGATACTAAAGGCAGTTTCTTTCCACGTCATCAAACCAGGTAAACAATTGCTAGTGATTTAGTGTAATGAACATCACGGTGCGGTTGAACAGGTCGTTCATTGGCCACCTACCGCCTGAAATCAGGAAAACGCCGGAAAAGCAGCCAGAATGCAAACCAATGCAGACTGGCAGCCAGAAGTCATTCTCTAGAGTAGGTCAATGCACTTGTTCATCGTTAGGGTGAAACATTGACATTCTAGAAGTTCATATGCATTCACCATCAAGGGGCCGCATGAACGAGGAACACGTATTCCTACCGGACAGACAGTAAACAAGCCTAACTCGCCGGTATTTAAGTCATAGGCTTAATCAGATAACTTTAAGGATGCCGCAATGACCAACACAAACGAATGTATCTTTCGTGAAGCACAAATTTCCACGTACTAAAGCCTTTGATATTTACATCAACCCTCGGTTCATGTGTTGTAAACATCGAACTACTTTTAACCCATATGGAAAAGAGCAAACGCGGTAACCCTATATATTAAAGTGAGCAACAGAGGAAAAAGAACACAGTTGACAAGACAGAGACACCTCATGCCAGCAGCAAATATTCGTTTCCTCCACAAACCACAAGCAAAACATCTGCCTTCATGCAGTTCCCGTGAAAGGACGTTTTGAGAAAAGCCACAAGGCCCCGAAGGGGCCACTCAAAAGCTTCTTCCATCTCCACGTTCTTTATTTGCAATCATTTCGTCCATTAGGTTGCAATGATAATACAGGCCAAGTCAAAAATATGGAATTGAAGATATCTAAAAACCAAGACATCGTTGTTATTTGGATAGGATGACGCGGTGAATGTGCTTTAAAAACGTGGCCGCGCTGAATCTGGAGACGTGTGCTTACGGGTCAATGTCTCGCCTATTATCCTCGATCACAGGCCTTCTGTACTAGCAATTCTCCTGTTAGTAATGTTCATCTCCCTACAGCAGCACCTTGGGCTATGCATGGATTCTATAGGTATTGTTTGCTAACATACAGCGATGGTAAATTTGGAACTAAGTTCTAGCAACATTAGAATGGTCGTGAAGAAAAAAGGTTCTATTCCGAACCATCTTTGTTAAGGTGCCTTTTACCAAGGCGAAGAACGACTTATTCAGCTGACATTACATTGAAGGTGACTTTCTTTCTTTTCTTACCAGCCAAAAGTACAATAAGCAGGCTTATGAAAAACAAACGTTCGATGTGATATAGATTACTGTAGAGCAAATCAAATAACATACATACCGTACCCAACATTAAATCCAAACGTCCATACGTGTGATGCCAGCGTAAATTTATTAAACTCTAGTTGCAACACTTAGCAGGGGTTCTCGCCATTCCGTAAACACCAATCCAAGGCGCCAAGGAAGTGAGCCGACTCATTAAATGGACCGTCACAAACCAGTATTCTCGATGTTCAAAGTTTGATGTAATGGTAGAGGCAAATATGGGCACAGCTCAAGTAATTAGTCCACAGTATTACGCTATGCTACTGCTAACATTTATTCAGGAAATGGTATCGATTTGAGAGCGTGCTGAATGGGGGCTTTGCCGTTTAGTGCTAGAACCAACAAAGTTCAGTTCGATTTTGCAAACGCAACTTAGATACCTTATCATACAGAAACGAGGAGACTCACTGTAGCTTTTAGCCGCATTGCTTAAACCCAAACTAGGAGATGTGGGCTTTTAGCCACATTGCTTAACCCCAAACAGGGAGATTTATTGCAGCTTTTATCGACATTGCTTAACCCCAAACGACGATACTCACTGCAGCTTTTAGCCGCATTGCTTAACCCCAAACGACGATACTCACTGCAGCTTTTAGCCACATTGCTTAACCCCAAACGACGATACTCACTGCAGCTTTTAGCCACATTGCTTAACCCCAAACGAGGAGACTCACTGCAGCTTTTAGCCGCATTGCTTATGTTTAAACGAGGAGACTCACTGCAGTTTCTCGCCGCATTGCTTAACCCCAAACGAGGAGATTCACTACGGCTTATAGCCACATTGCTCAACCCACACAAGATGATGGCACCGAACGTTATAAAAAAGTCTTAAAACAGAATACTCGCATCAGTCGATAATCAAATCAGCCAGTAACCTGTGACAGATACATTTATCCCGTTGCCTGTAACATTGATCGGAAGCATCCAGGTTTGTAGACGATCATCTCCGCAGAAAACACAGAACATTAATTTCATTGGTTATAATTTTCAATCAATCTTGACAGCAGTTCGACTGGCATCTTCATACGAGATTGGCAAATCACGCGATAATCTCGAAATAAACGTGTTCCTCATGACGTCACAGGCACCCAGCTAACCTCGGTATGGATTTACAATCGTTCAAGGCAGACAGCAAATTAAGTTTGGCGATAAAGTGTATGAATGGGGATCGGTAGAGGAAGATTGAAGCGATTTGAGTGAGAAGATGTGATCACTTATATCGCCTGGATGTTGGTACAGATCGCGGTATAGGGGAGCGTGTTAGCAACGCTGTATAGAAAGAGGTACAAGCAGGAATGCGTTACTATGACTGCAGTGGGGCAAAAAGGAGGGATGCGTTCAAAGTCCGCCCATGATATCATGATCACATTGCCATGTCATTTATGTGTTCTATAGTCCACACTACCGAGTTTTACACTCCACTATCATACTTCGAGTCACCTATTCCACGCAGGCCCTCGAGAGGTTATGATATATGATGGATATATGATTTCGGGACAGGTCTGAAGCTAGTCACGTGACGCTCAAGCCGTGTTTAAAGACTCATTTGGCAAAGTGACGAAGGCAAGACAATATGCTTGGTCATGAGGGACAGAACTGATCTTAACCCAAGAACTCCTGCTACAACGTTAGTCACGCCCGCGTCGACCCGAGGGGAGCAGAGATAAGCCGCATGCACCAGAAACAGCCATGCCTTCATCATTGTTCACCCACGTTTTCCTCATATCACATATGCAAAAGATGAGCTAGCTAAAAAGGATCAACTTGGACATTTTAAATAACATTGGGGGGGGGGGGGGGGGTTGCAATGCAACGTAGGAGAAAACCTGAGACCTCAGTGGAAACACGAGACGCGCTGTCTATTGCAAGGGGGTTGACGCGTTCGGGTACAAACTGACGACATCATAAGTGACAGGCAGTTCATTACAAGCATCTGCCCCATCTTGACGTCAATTAATAACCTTGACATAACCGGTAGTTTAGAAGCTTTGTCATTTCGTTTGAATTTTCATGCCTTTCTCAATAACAGCTCGTTCTCTCCTTTCGGCCGTCCCTCAGTATATTGACATTCACACGGTCTACGTGTTTTGCATACCGCTTCAAAGGTTGTTGTCTAAAGTAATATAAGATTTAAAAGCAAACTTGAACACGAATCGAACCCCCCCCCCCCCCCCCCGTTCTTTCAACTATGTACATGTAGTTGAGAACTGGTAGAGACGAGGGGAATAAGAAATGACCAGCTTCACACAGCACATTGACTATAGCCCTGAAACGGCCAAATAGCTCAATCAAGATAATTCTGCTTCTCTGCAGAAATTCACCCACTGCGACAAACGCCGGCAACCAAGCGAGTTATAGATATTCACCATCTGTTAATCAGTCACTTTACCCGCACAGTCTGCGTCCTTTCTGGCCATGATTACTCTGGAAACATTTCCTCTAAACCTCACCCGATGTGAGAGATCTATACTTTGAATACAGTACTGTGTGTCAATGAATTGATCTACCCAGGGCGAGGATGGGCGTCTGCCTGTAGAGATGCCGGAGCAATTTTCGTGAACATGTTCTTGTGACCATCATCAAGATTGATTTGGTAAACTGGTCGTTGATGAGGACATGTGGGCATTGTCGCTTATGACCACCAGTGCTTATTGACTATGTTAGAAGCGAACCATGTGTGAAGTTTGAGGATTCCACTCGCATTCTCTATCAGCATACCTCATAAAGAAACTAGGTCAATGAAATTCATCGGGACGGGCTTTTATCCCTGGCCTTCACCGACTGGCCTCATTTTCAAGTTCCACTCAAATAAACCATACGCTATTCAGACACTTTTCAGTTGTCACCACTCCCGCTTGGTGAAGGGGAATCTATGGTCACGTGTTCTCATTCACGCCGTTTAGCGTCTCGTGTGATATCCGGGTAATTATAAAACACGACCAAATGAGACTATCAGCGTTTGTTTCAAACGGATGCCCGGCTATTTTCCTGGTGGCTAATAAGACGTATTTTCTCTCACAGACAATGCAACAAGGTCTACCAGAGTCATTTGACAAAGCCTGCTATTCAGGCATCACTAAGGAGATGAGCAGCTGTCCGGGAACAATGCCTACAAAAGCTAAAAAATAGGATAGAAAGTTATGTCAGAAAAACGATTCGTGACAGGTCTATATACAACAATTCCGCCGATTTTTAACCACTTTTTGGAACTATCTATTCTATTTGACCACTGAAATAACAAGAAAACAGAAAATGTGACCATTTGTCGGGGTTAGCGTTGGGTCAGAGTTGTCAGGAAATAAGACATTTGTCAAAATTTGGAAACATTTTCAAAGTCAAAAAAGTTTTGGGACGGACGATGTTGGTTCATTTTGAGCAGAAAACAAAAAAACAGTGACAAAAAATTTGGACTTTTTCAGCAGTCAGTCAGTTCAAAATTTTGAAAAATTTTCAAAGTCAAAAAAGTTTTCGGACTGATAATATAAGTGATGTTTATTCATTTTCAGCGAAAAAAAAAAGTGGAAAAATGTGTGCGGAACCGGCGATTCTTGGTCGTCAAAGCGGGGTGGTTGCGTTACCGGGCTGGTCGCCGACCGGGGTTCCACTGTACTTAACGTGCAAACATTTATCAATTCCTTTCAATGAACTATACAGCGCGCAGTTAATTCGCGACTTGTTTTGAAGCCCGTGTCCAAGTAAGTGCATCTCGAGTGGATGACTATACCGCAAGTGACATATTGACAGAGTTTTAGAGAGGGGGAGTTCATAATAGAATATATCCGAAAATGTCGAATGTTAAATAAGTCTGCCACGGACGATCTGGAGTATAAATCAATTGGTCTGTTAGTACACATTGGATTGCGAATTGTCCTGTGCTACTAAAGGGGAAATGCAATGGGGCAAGAGACTGTAGCAAGGCATCCTAACGTTTTCTGAAGTCAGCCGAGTTAAATCCCCTCACTGCGAGATTGACACAGATGGAAGTACCACTACAGCTTATAATACAGCCGTGACGTTATCTAAGGACACTGGTCACCATAACTCTGCGCCTTAATCCGTCAGGGTATAGGACCCTGCGCCTTGATCCCTCAGGGAACAATGAAACACTTGTTCTACAGGATGCCACACTTTCTAACCAACCTATCATCAGTGCTATTTAAGACTGCACTGTTGGTTAACTACAACTACAACCACTCACATGCCAATTAGGCGATTTCTCTTTCACCCGAAAATCTGCTGACTCAGTTCACGCGTTCTCTATGAACAAGACTCCTACCCCACTTATTGGGATCTCGAGAAGTTTGATAAAAACGACGACAAGTTCATTCACTATCATCTCTTCATACTATCACTTTCAACCGTATAATATCTATATTAATCCATAGTCAGAGTAAATAGAGACGTTGGTTTGAAAAAGTATAAGCAACTCGTCACATCACATGTAGTTAAATCGCAGCCAGTAAATTGAAGCCTTATCATTAACTTAAATGTTTGAGCTGATTTCGCGTGATAAGAGTGAGAACAATCACTCGGCAGTGGCTTTAACTTTATTTCTATGATTATCATTCACTTTGACAGATTGAACGAACGTTGTGTGTCACTGGAAACTTCTGTAGGGTTATGACAGCGCATAGTACTGATAAATGTGAAATGATCTGTACTTTAACTCGCAATTGATATCTTTGTGCATGTTGAGTGAAAACAACCAGAGTTAAGAACCTCCCTTGGAGGAGAATGAGATGACGTTAAATCGTTGATTTACGAGTCCACTGCTGCCTGTATGGACAGGAAGCTCACCATATAGGCGGTGGAAGCATATTTCTCTGTAAAACCCAATTAGCTGTTTTCAATTCAAGGGCTTCTTCAAGTGCAGACGCTACACATATATGGTGAGCCGACTGTTGCGTTCAGAGATAGACTACTTTTTAGGGTTGTACAGGAAGCCAATACATATCCCATCACATAACAAATTACAGTCATGTATAAAAAGGCATGGCTGATCGTTCGTACACTTGGCTGGTGATGTAAGTGCAATCAAAAACTCGTTTTTATACCCGATTTCCAAAAGTGCAGGTTTTTATGAATATGCCAATGGCGAAATGATCATCATCGTTTCATCAATATCTGTGTGGCATGATTGACGCGTTCATTTGAGCCACTGCCTACTGAAGGTGGATAAATCTAAAGTTGTAAACATCTCGTGTTGATAGGTCTTCTCCTGTGTCCCATATGGCTCATCCTGCTCCCTTGGACAGCGGAGGCGGACTCACCACCGCCCTCCCCTTCTACCCAGCTCCACCATCGTTAGATCAGCTACAAGACATCTGGGAGGCACGCATGGCTAAAGCTCTCGTAGACTACATCTCTCCGCTGATTCTCGTTCTTGGCACACTTCTCAATTCGGCCACAATTTTTACGCTCACGAGCGGAAAAATTGGGAACACCTCGACACGACTTCTGCTGGTGAATCTCTCGGTATGTGACACAGCCGTCCTGTACGTGGGGTTATTGGAATTCTGGCTTTTCTTTTCACATGGCATCACAATAAGAGGAATTTCAGATGTCTCGTGTAAGATCGTTACATTTCTGTTTTACTTTACTCTTCATTTAGCATCATGGAGCATCACAATTCTAACCATCGAGAGGTTTATATGCGTCAGATTCCCTCTCCTGGCCAAATCCATCTGTACGAAGGGAAGGACCTGCGCAGTTCTCATAGTCCTTCTCTTACTGATCTTGGCCCTAAACAGTCACCTATTAGTTTTTATCAGGTTTTCTGGCAGTCACGGTTTGTGCACTCAGGGTGATATGGACGGTCCATATCATGCATTTTTTGTGGGCCCATGGTATTACATCGACATTGCCTTTTATGCTATTATACCATTCTTGACAATCTCTTTCTGTAATGTTCTCATAGTAAGCAAGCTCTACGGAAGCAGAAAGAAGCGACAACACCTACAGGACAATAAAGCTGATGCAGATACTATGAGCCTTAAGGGCGTCACAACCATGCTTCTTGTCGTCAGCATTGTCTTCATCCTCCTCACATTACCAATACAAACATATTTCATAACGATCTCTTATAATCTACAATATTATCTCACTTCAGCTACGCGGCATGCATGGGCACGACTCTATCTATACCGTTACTTTACCAGGTCAATGGCCTATTCTAATAATGCCATCAATTTTGTGCTCTATTGTCTTAGTGGCTCACAGTTTCGTGCTGTTTTCCTTCAGCAACTCAAAAAGACCTTGTCTCGAAAATACAAATAAGTTGATCAAAAAAAGATGGTGTTTCCCCTCAAGTTATCAACTCAAAAAGAAAGTATTCAGTATCAAGTCACTATTTAGTAACAGAATAACTGTAAGTGAGCCGGTCGAGCCTTATTTATCATACGGTGCACAAAACCAAAACTTCGATCGAAAACATTGTTGTCCAAATATTGGAAGAAAGAGAATTTTGGATTGAAGATTGATGAAACAGAGGAGAAAAGATGTGTCTGCGTGACTTTTGAAGCAATCGGCTTCATGTCTTGTCGCAAGACCACAACCTTGAATTATGACAGAATAGTTATCAACTCGTAGTTTACTCAAGTTAACATCAGAAATGATATGACTGTAGAGTTTTCCATCGCGGGAACCATTTAGACCACCATCAGTAGCTAAATAGAGACTGTGAGTGAATCCACTCTGTTGTTCCTTCCTTCGAGTGTTTTTTCTATGATATCTATACGATGAGAGTCTAATCTACTCCATGCGAGTGTAGGTTTACTTCAGAATCATCGATCAGATTAAAGAAAACTCAAAACGATTTGTCACAATGTTCAATGAATGGTAACACGATGCTTTCTCTCTGGCGAATGATGAGGTCAGTTCAGAACGACTGCCAGTGCCAATGCTGTCAATATCGAATGGAGGATTGGTCCGACTTCTTTCAGAATTCGCTCAGATGTGGCGAATGATATCAGAATGCACAGACATGTTGACTTTACATCATACCAGAGTGGTTAATACTGCTGCGTATGAATATTCAAGATCAGCATAGGGTTCCCTCTACACAGGGACTTCCTTGTCGATATTTTCCAGTTCACATCATACTTGTACCTGAACAAAGTTGACGTCAAGCGTCCCACAAGGACAACGCTGCAATATGTTGTCATCCTGTAAGAAATGTATAGTTGGTGAATGTGCATGGGTGATGTGTTTTCAACCTATAACACATTTGGAAATCGACCAATTGCCAAAGTTACGTAGTATCACTGCAACATGTCAAATTATGACCTATTACGCTCAATTAAGTGTAATGATCAAGAGCCCCCTGGAATAATTGACATCTCTTTCAACCGCAAATATTTCAGTCCGCAATATATCCCCAATTGGAGAGTAACCGCAGTGGCAGACAAAAACGCTCATCCGCCTTGAAGGAAGAACACTCATTAGAGCTAATCCTCCGAGTGCAGAGCGAACGCTGAAGAAATAGGCCAAGAAGAATATGGTAGAGAACTTAAGGTTTCTTGATAAAAGATGAAATGACTCCGAGCAGCAAAGAGATGACTATTCCTGTTCGAGTTTCTTATCAGCAAAGTTCTGACTTCGCAACTTTTTGAAGAAAAGTTTCTCATTCTCGACTCAATTGTTCCTAGAGTTGCATTGTACTTCACTTTTGACCTTTTCTGATGCCATTTGTCAATTACTATAGGTCTTGATATAACCCAGGGTGGAATCCTTAATAGGTCAGCCCAATCGTCATTTCGTACACCGATAACAAAAGGCAGAGACAACCACTGGCAACTCAGAGCCGGTGTTTTTGCTCTTCCTACATGTACGGTTACGGCCCATTTCGCCTACTCCCATTTCGCCTAATTCCCATTTCGCCTACAACCCATTTTGCCTACTTCTCATTTGTTGTACAGGTACAATCTCACTGCTACAAAAGCGAGCGCCAACTTTCAAATCGCGGCGATAAGCGCTTAATATTTGGGTAGAAGAGGCCTGAATAGTTTGCACGTTGCTCTTCTCGGACAAATCCTCCTTACAGTCATCATGTATATCGGATTACAAAGATTATCATATTTGTTACTTGTTTAAACATGTTAGAGGTGTCTTTCCTGATATTTTACAAGATGTCCGCACCATCTGTCATAACGAAAGCTTCACCAGTTTGGTGAAGAAGACATAAATCCTTCTTAAGACTTTCGGAAAGAATCAGCATTTAGGTTTGCTGTGTTAAGTTTTCTAGCATGGATTCATGGAGCGCTTTGTATGTCAACTGTTAGTAACCTAGTAACGGCAATTAGTGTCAACAGATCAGGAAACCATCAATACTACATACACCCACTTTAATGTGACCGGCTGCATCTAAAAAGTTATCGGTATATGAGTGACATCAGTGCAGTGGTCTCATTAAAGCAAATCCTTATCAAGCGAGCGAGGTAACTCATTACTACTTGAAGGCATTGACGTCAACGGTTGCCAAACTCCGCACACCAATGCATCAGTCTAAAATGACCCCTATTTCCCCTATATCCGACCCTATTTTATGATGACAGATTAAGGTATATATACACCAGTTATTTTTAAGCCGTTTCTGGCAGCGAAGATATCAACTTTCCAACGATGACCATCCTTTCCGTGGTTTGTACGTCAGTAGAGAAACGCCGTTAGCTTTTACAGAAACCATCCCTGAGCAGCTGGATGAAGACATTACGAAACTGCGATTCGCTTGTGCAATGAAGTATGAAATCAGTGGATGACTGATCAATAGTTTATTTGCAGGCCTACGTGAGATTTTAGATAAGAAGACAACAAAGAGTAAGTTTAAGAAGAACTCACCAATGCTGTGCTTCGCCAAACAAATCACTATATTGACGCGGAAAGGGTCTTCGCGAAATAACTGTTCACACTATGCAGTAACAAATAAATAAGGTTTGCATAGAAAGAGAGTAGCTATGCTGCCCATTAGGCAAACACTCTAGATGCAAAAAGCCAGGTGTAAGAATGTTAGGATCTCAGAGGTATTTCCCCGTTAATTGCTCTTTGTACCAACTCACCAGAAACTTAAGGTAACCGTAGTGCTGACAAACGCACAGAGGTAAATTACAACGAGATATATATGGATCAATTTTGCAAAAAGCTAGTAGCGTTCTTCTCTCCGCAAATTTAGACAAAATTTGTTGATTAAAGGCAGAATCAGTTTCCAACCTGTAGATGTGAAAGCATTGCTTTGGCAGTGCTTTGATCGAAAGGATCTAAAAAAAATAAAGAATACGTTAGGTATGGTGTTTTCCAATGCGACTCGGCAGGAACTACAATACCCAAACCAGGAGCCTCGGTTTTACCGATCATATAATTCTCCATGTCCATCCCAATCAATACTCTATTTTTCACTCTCAATCGGCCACTATATAGAAGAAAAACATGCGTGACACTTCATGCCAATAAATGGCTGACGCTTAGGCTCAAAAGGCCTCAGATTAATGGCTCTGTGGGGTGGTGAAGAGCGTGTGACTCGCCGACATGTCCGATGGGGTCTATCTCATGCTACAGGCACGACTTGCGGCCGCGGGTGTCCTTCTTTCATTACTTGGCGACTAGATTACGTTTTTTGATCAGTTCAGATTCAATTTGAATTTGCCGATCAACACGTAAATAAATCTTACTCTGTGTCAAACACGGTTGCCAACGCTCAGGCTCAAGAGGCCTCAGATTAATGGCTCTGTGGTCATAAGTCATCAGGCTGTCTTGACAGCATCTTGTACAAGCAACCCGAAGACAGGTCGTCCGTTATGGATATGACTTGTGTCAATATACCCCACAACCTTCTGTAGTCAGAATTATCTTGTGATGTCTTGTGGACTGAAGGGAACTGTTGATGTTTGCAGTCGTTCCTATGGTGCAAGAGGAGAAGAATGGTGAACCTCCAGCGAATAGTAGCCAGCTGAGGAGAGTTTTCTCAAGAATCGCTCTCTCGAAGTAATACTTTTTGTTTGTTGCAATAACTATCACAACATTACGGATACTCCACATTGCTGAGTTACCGTCCAAGACAAAACGAGATCATTTATTCATACTAATCAATGCTACTGGGCTGAAAACCGACTTTTGTTTGTCTAAAGAGTAGAGTAAAGGTTAGTGAGACGGTGTGCAACTTGGCTCTAGGTGAATCCTAAGTCAATGTACGAAGAAGAAATGATCCATACAATCTCTATTTGAGACCAATCCAAACACAACCTCAACATGGGTACTTTACATGGCCATCGAGTCACTAGTCCCTACAATAAACACCTCCTAGTTTGCAATGACCATGAGAGGAAAAAACGAGGTCGTGGTTAGTGTTAGTGTTTCTGCTCAAAATGACCCAACATCATCAGTCCCAAAACTTTGACTTTGAAAATTTTTCAGAATTTTGAACTTAAGAAAAAGTTCGGCAATTTTGGCGGGAAAACCTAATCATGCATTTTGTCCGCGGATTATAAACTTCACTAACGCGACCACCCCGGTAACGCGACCATTCAACCTCGGTCCCATGAGTGGTCGTGTTACTTGGGTTCCATTGTAGTGGTTTCTGTTCACAGCAGAGAAACAACATAATTCGTCATCACCAAATATGATAGAGGTCGGGGGATTTGCGAAAACTCCCTAGGTCCCAAAACGAGAACACTAGTTATGTCGGTGAGCCAAGTGAACGCGCATCTCAATCATTCACTCGCACCATATCTCAGATGATCTTCACCAGATAAAGAGACCACATTATCCTCCGTATTGATTTCATGACACAAGTTAAACACGGCCAGAGATATTGAGTATTGAGCAGCATCGGCATCAAGCCGCCAGCCCACGTTTGCAGCCGAATTGCTGTTACAATACCAAAGCTGTCTTATCTACCAACATGACATGGGTGACGCTGCCACGCCATTGTCACACGATATATGACCGGTTCAAGTGATTCAGGGGACAATAGATAATACAATGTCTGGAACAAATAATAGCACATGACAGTGAAGCTCCCTCTGATGTGTGCTCTCACTCTGAGGTCTTTGGCCTATAGCCATGCAGAACAGGGTAGGGTACGTTTCGGTAAACAATCATTACTCGCTGCAAACCAGCCATCACAAATACATTAGCTGTGAAAAAGTCACCTCAGTATTGTTTCATCTTCTGTTTTGTTACTAATTCACTCTGAGAAATTTACCAAGTTATTTCAACAATTCAAAACTGTTCAAAACATTTCATACCTTAAAACTTGGCTGATTAGGATATATCGACCAAAATAATGTACTTCACCAAATTGATTGTAGAAAGACCCCGGCAAAAAACATCATGCACGAGACACCTGTCTCTTCAGAAACTAGAGAAATCGGTGAACAAAACTATAAAAGCATTTATCACATACCTTCGTTTCTTCAACAAGTATCCACGAACAAAATAATGTAGATGATGATGAAATTCACGTAACGAAATTGCAGAAGTATTTCGCGCTTGGTATTCTGAGGAATGACTACTCTCTCACATCAAACTTCCCGCCGCTCTCCGCTCATATCACGTGACCAAGTAATGGACCAATCATCTCAGTCGGGTTTTAGTCATTCCACGTGCTCCAAAACCAATGCTCCAATCAGCTTCTGATCATACACCGTCCTCCAAGCAATCAACCAATCAGCTTCGGGAAACACCAAGGGTCCCCTAACAGTTGCAGACCAATTCCAGGCTCACTGCGATGGCCTCGTAATACGCTGGTTTTGAATCTGTACTTATGACAGCAGTGGCAGCTTGGAAACTGCACCTTATTCACTGGCTCCCAAGCTCGTCAAGAAAATAACAGAAAGTCTTCGGAGTATCGGGATTATAAACAGCGCGGTCTTCGGCTGGCTTAGTGTCCCGATATCGATGAAAAACAAGATGTAGCCTTCTATTACATTTGTTTCAGCCACATCATCTCAATGGTACTTGTGAAACCGTGAAGGAATCTTTAATGGAACGATGTAATGATAATGTCAACACCGGCTGAATAATTTAACTGTTGGTGCATCGTTGAATAAGGTTAGAGAGTTGCGATAGACGGGAGATATAGCCAGCTCTCCCAATACATTTGTTTTAACGAAACATCATTTTCTGGCAGACTGGCATGACCATGGACATTGGATGAACTGGTAATCCTTAGAGGAAGCCAAGTGTACCATCAACCAAGCTACAATAAGGGGACATGGATGGTGCCAACAAGCGGACATATCTTCACTCTGGGAAGAAGGCAGACTCGCACACGTCATGAATTGTAGGGGGCTCATATCTTACAACTGGCATTCTGATCGACTGTGGTGGAATCGTCAACATGACTGTAATAGTTTGCTACGTTCAAACACGGGCGAGAATCGGTGCGGCCTCCATGGACAAATTTTACCAGTCTTCGGATGAGCTGTTACAGAACACTCACAAACACGACCTCAGACTTGTTTAGGGTGAATACAATGCCAGAGTGGGAAATGACAGGCTAGGTTATGAACCAGTCTTGGGGCCTCATGCAATAGCTAGGTTATGAATCAGGCTAACTGAACCTGCACATGACAACGGTGATACCTTTGCTATCTCCAACGACCGGAGCCGTATTTGCCAATAATATGTACTCGAACCAGGTCAGGAATTACAAACAAGGATACGATAGAAGATGCTTAGATTAGATTAGTCAGTTACATGTACTTTCTGTTTAACTTTGTCACCAGTTGTTGGAATGTGGTCGATGACACCTCACAGCAAGCAATCGCATCTGTGGATGTTCGGCATCGACGGGACGCACGCTGTTTCCTGAGAGTGTACCTAGACGCTAGTCGTTAGAGTGCAAAACTGAACAGAATCAAGAGTGGGCCAAAGTATTAAAGTGTAGCAGGGACGTAGGCTATCAAGAGCAATTTCCGTAATAATCTGGCCACAAATGGTTCAGTCCAGCTGTGCCTTGTGCTTGAAAAGACCCAGTAGGTGCAAGATGCAAGATCGATCCGCATTCCAGCGAAAGGATGAAGAAGACCCTTAGGGTCACAATATCCACAGGTTGTGCTAAAACTGGGTCTGTTGTTTGGGCATATCTCAACAAAACAATATTAAGAAGAAAGCATTAATCAGTCTTAAGTGATAGACTGATAGTGAGAAATATTTGGCCTCTGAAAAAGATTCTCTTCTAATGATGCTTTTGAGTGTGTTGCTGAAATATGCCCAATTAGAAAAGTTGTACTGACAGAGTTCCATGTCTTGGCTTGGCGGGGTCTTTACCACTTCTGTTGCATGGCTCCGCTTTGCTCGGAAACCGCACTGCATAAACAGTTCCAACTTGCTCCCAGTTTCATCCAGCCATTCGCGTGAATCTGAATGAAAAGAATGAGAAATTGAATGAACTCGGCATTAACAGTAAATATGCCCAAAATGGTGTCTTCCCATTTCGCCCCTTTTCCATTTTGCCCCTTCCCATCTCGCCTTTTCCCAATTCACCCCTTTCCCACTTCGTCTCTTTCCATTTCGTCCCGTCTCACTTCGCCCCCAATCGATTCCCATTTTGCACCTTCCCAATTCAAGAAATTATACTTGGTCGTGGGTCTTAGTTTTCTTGTAATTCTAGACACCATTCTTACAAAGACTTCTCAAAGGAGCGATATTTTACATGTTACATGGCTGCACCGGATTATATGTTTAAATGTATCAAGATACTGGGTAAGACAACATCAGGTTCAATACGAATTCATTTCGAATTAACCTGATCACGCTCAATGCGAATTCAAATGCGAATTCAATCGGTTTCACCAGTTGCGCCGCCTTATGCATGCATGTGAGGTCTAAATGAGTAGGGGCGAAATGGGAAAGGGACAAAATGGGAAAGTGGAGAATTAGGAAGGGGCAGAATGAGATAGGGCAAAATGGGAAAGGGGCGAAACAGAAAAAGGGCGAAACAGAAAAAGGGCGAAACAGTGAGGGGCAAAACATGGAGGGGCGAAATAGAAAAGGGGCGAAATAGACAGGGGCGAAACATGGAGGGGCGAAATAGAAAAGGGGCGAAATAGAAAAGGGGCGAAACAGAAAAGGGGCGAAACAGAAAAGGGGCGAAACAGGTGGGGCGAAACAGGGAGGGGCGAAATGGAAACGGGAGGAATGCAGAACGGGATGGGACGAAATGGGAATAAACCGCCAAAAATTAAATGGAAACGGGACGAATGCAGAACGGGATGGGACGAAATGGGAATAAACCGCCAAAAATTAGCTCATTATTGTTTCATATATTTTGACAATGTCAACAAATGGTCTTGATTGATAAAATCACTAAATTTTCCAACCCGAAATGTGCTTCTTCAGAACAAGAACTGAAATATTCAATGAAGTATACAGTCAAGGGCGGGCGAAGAGCTATTAATAATTCAAATCAATACATTCACATGAACAGATTTGCATCACCCGACTTGGGTAAGTCTGATGAGAAAATCTGTTCTAGGATATACATGTAGTGTGTAACGGGGACAAAGGATTCAGTACGTTCGAGACTGATGTCTATTGGTTCTGCTCTGAACTGTCACTAGCATTTCCCCGATGGCGATGTCCTATAACATGATCAAGATTGTGTCTTCAATTTCAATAAGGACTCCCGACATGGAGGAGACGGTCTTCACTTCGGTACTGCCCTCTAGCCTTTTAGAGACAGACATCTCTTGTTTGTGCTCTAATGTGGAGGACACGAGGGTTAGGCAAGTCTCAGGGCAGCTGGTGTGCCAACACGCGCACATAGCACCAGAGGCCTGCCTCCTAACGGCCATCACTAAAACGAAGTACTGGCTTAGCGTTATACCAATGTTAGTGCCCGAATACCAGAATACATTACATGAATCATTGCAGTCCCGGTTGGGGAATTGTCCTCAACACTTGTGTCTTCAAAATAGATTGTCAACTTACGAGAGACTGTCCTAATTTCTGTACAGCTCCCTCACTAGCCTTCAGAGACAGACGTCTCTGGTTGTCGTATATCATCGAGAAGACAAGTCATTGCAGTTCTGGGGGATTGTCCTCCCATTCAAGACGAGTGTGTTTTGGAAGTGTTCTCAACTTGGAGGAGACCGTCTTCCTTTCAGTACTTCCTTTCAGTACTTTTCCTAGTCTTTTACAGACAGAAGTCTTCTCAACTAGGAGGAGACCGTCTTCCTTTCAGTACTTTTCCTAGTCTTTTACAGACAGAAGTCTTCTCAACTTGGAGGAGACCGTCTCCCTTTCAGTACTTTTCCTAGTCTTTTACAGACAGAAGTCTTCTCAACTTGGAGGAGACCGTCTCCCTTTCAGTACTTTTCCTAGTCTTTTACAGACAGAAGTCTTCTCAACTTGGAGGAGACCGTCTCCCTTTCAGTACTTTTCCTAGTCTTTTACAGACAGAAGTCTTCTCAACTTGGAGGAGACCGTCTTCCTTTCAGTACTTTTCCTAGTCTTTTACAGACAGAAGTCTTCTCAACTTGGAGGAGACCGTCTTCCTTTCAGTACTTTTCCTAGTCTTTTACAGACAGAAGTCTTCTCAACTTGGAGGAGACCGTCTCCCTTTCAGTACTTTTCCTAGTCTTTTACAGACAGAAGTCTTCTCAACTTGGAGTAGACCGTCTCCCTTTCAGTACTTTTCCTAGTCTTTTACAGACAGAAGTCTTCTCAACTTGAAGGAGACTGTCTCCCTTTCAGTACTTTTCCTAGTCTTTTACAGACAGAAGTCTTCTCAACTTGAAGGAGACTGTCTCCCTTTCAGTACTTTTCCTAGTCTTTTACAGACAGAAGTCTTCTCAACTTGGAGGAGACTGTCTTCCTTTCAGTACTTTTCCTAGTCTTTTACAGACAGAAGTCTTCTCAACTTGGAGGAGACTGTCTTCCTTTCAGTATTGTCCTGGAGTTCTTTGGGGACGGATGTCTCTTGGTTGCGTTTCACGGAGGACAAGAGTTATTGCCTCGGGAGACTGTCCTCGCACTGGAATGATTCCCAACTTGGAGGCGACTAGCCTCACCTAATACTGTCATTGGTCTGGTGAAGCAAACACACTCACAAATAAGCACATTGTTGGCCAGTGTCATGACTGGGCTTCCTATGAGGCACAATATTGTATGTGATTCAGGGCCAGGTTACCCAAAGGTTTTGTATGGTATCATCTGCCGAGTGAAGGAATCATGCATGTCTATCCATGGCAGGCCTCTTACCTTATTCCGATTCAAATGTATACCACATTAGCAAGATAAGACACGGTTTTGATAGGCAATACAATTATCGAGTCTTTATTTCAGGTAAAAGGTACATACAAGTGCCAGAACACAAAGTATTGGTGTGCAAAACAGAAAATAATCGAAAATGATTAAAGGGCATTTTTACAGAATCAACTGACACAAAAGATCTGATCTCAGGAAGTGATTACACCAATAACCATGGCTGGTGTACAGTCTAGCTCATATCAACACCTATAACCATGGCGAGTGTAGAGTCTAGCTCATATCAACACCTATAACCATGGCGAGTGTAGAGTCTAGCTCATATCAACACCTATAACCATGGCGAGTGTAAAGTCTAGCTCATATCAACACCTATAACCATGGCGAGTGTACAGTCTAGCTCATATCAACACCTATAACCATGGCGAGTGTAGAGTCTAGCTCATATCAACACCTATAACCATGGCGAGTGTACAGTCTAGCTCATATCAACACCTACAACCATGGCGAGTGTAGAGTCTAGCTCATATCAACACCTATAACCATGGCGAGTGTAAAGTCTAAATAAAGAGATGGAGTGATCAGCGGAGAGAGATGGAAGTCATCAGCTGAGAGAGAGATATTTGTTGAAAGAGATGGTACTTGGTAGCCATAAGATGGAAAAGATGGAAAACATCAGTTGAAAGAGATGGAAGCCATCAGATGGAAGAGATGAGGATCATAGTTAAAATTGAGGTAAGTCATCAGTTGAAAGATATGGAAGTCATCAGTTGAAAGATATGGAAGTCATCAGTTGAAAAAGATGGAAGTCATCAGTTGAAAGATATGGAAGTCATCAGTTGAAAGAGATGGAAGTCATCAGTTGAAAGATATGGAAGTCATCAGTTGAAAGAGATGGAAGTCATCAGTTGAAAGAGATGGAAGTGATTAGTTGAAAGATATGGAAGTCATCAGTTGAAAGATATGGAAGTCATCAGTTGAAAGATATGGAAGTCATCAGTTGAAAGAGATGGAAGTCATCAGTTGAAAGATATGGAAGTCATCAGTTGAAAGAGATGGAAGTCATCAGTTGAAAGATATGAAAGTCATCAGTTAAAAGATATGGAAGTCATCAGTTGAAAGAGATGGAAGTCATCAGTTGAAAGATATGGAAGTCATCAGTTGAAAGATATGGAAGTCATCAGTTGAAAGAGATGGAAGTCATCAGTTGAAAGAGATGGAAGTGATCAGTTGAAAGATATGGAAGTCATCAGTTGAAAGATATGGAAGTCATCAGTTGAAAGATATGGAAGTCATCAGTTGAAAGAGATGGAAGTCATCAGTTGAAAGATATGGAAGTCATCAGTTGAAAGATATGGAAGTCATCAGTTGAAAGATATGGAAGTCATCAGTTGAAAGAGATGGAAGTCATCAGTTGAAAGATATGGAAGTCATCAGTTGAAAGATATGGAAGTCATCAGTTGAAAGATATGGAAGTCATCAGTTGAAAGAGATGGAAGTCATCAGTTGAAAGATATGGAAGTCATCAGTTGAAAGATATGGAAGTCATAGTTGAAAGAGATGGAAGTCATCAGTTGAAAGAGATGGAAGTCATCAGTTGAAAGAAATGGAAAACATCAGTTGAAAGAGATGGAAGTCATCAGTTGAAAGAGATGGAAGTCATCGGTTGAAAGATATGGAAGTGATCAGTTGAAAGAGATGGAAGTGATCAGTTGAAAGAGATGGAAGTCATAGTTGAAAGAGATGGAAGTGATCAGTTGAAAGAGATGGAAGTCATAGTTGAAAGAGATGGAAGTGATCAGTTGAAAGAGATGGAACTCATCAGTTGAAAGAGATGGAAGTCATCAGTTGAAAGATATGGAAGTGATCAGTTGAAAGAGATGGAAGTGATCAGTTGAAAGAGATGGAAGTGATCAGTTGAAAGAGATGGAAGTGATCAGTTGAAAGAGATGGAAGTCATCAGTTGAAAGATATGGAAGTGATCAGTTGAAAGAGATGGAAGTCATCAGTTGAAAGAGATGGAAGTCATAGTTGAAAGAGATGGAAGTGATCAGTTGAAAGAGATGGAAGTGATCAGTTGAAAGAGATGGAAGTGATAAGATGGAAGTGAAAGGACTGCACCTCTTCACATGTTTAAGAACAATCGCTGACAACGCCAAAGTTTTGCTGCGCCAAAGTGACTGACAGTATTGTCCTGGTGCACCTCATTAATGCCATTTCAATCAGTAACACCAGTCCAGTCCACTCAATTGTGTTGCTGCAGGGTGTGAGCACTGGCAGTGGCACACATGCCTCACCCATTCACATTCCAATGTGTACCAGTCCATACACGCCAACAAAAATCAGCAGTAAGACACGATTTCGACAGCAACTACATTTCTTGAATCATTGTTCAGATGAAAGGTGCTGTGGAGGGTAGGGTTAACTGCAAAGAAAAATAATGTAGGACAATAAAACGTTTGTGCAAACAATAACCACAAAACTCCAGACACGCCATGTAGTAGTGAAAATAAATGAAAACAAAAGAGTGCTATATATAATAGTGGTAGAATCAACAAAAATAACAGACGATTTTGAAGAAGTTTGTTTTGGCGCTGACCAGTCATGTATTTCACCTTGAACTTAACAGGATCGCAGCGTCTCTAGCCATTGTGCAAAGTAGGCTTAGGCCTCGGTCAAAACCAGTGATTGCGACGGCACCTGGCCGGTCATGAACTCGGTCAGGCCTCAGGGGCACCAGGCAGACGGACTCTCGCGGCCAAACAGTGCAATATTCTCGGTGAAATATTCACGCTACTACACACCACTCATGACACTTACATCCCCCCTCGTTGTTCTCTGGTTTTTCTTTGCCACATTTGGGTGATAATCATAGTCATTACCATTACTTTTATGACTCTTTTTTGCAAATATATCGACGATAAACTCACCCAACATGCCGAAATCGAACAACGTTTTCTGTAGTTGGTGTCGCGCGGGAATTGATTGATTCCGCGACAGCCGATTGCGACGCAAATGAGCTCGCATTGTCCGAGTCGCGGAGAAGGTCAAGCCCTTGTGTGTGATCAAATCTATAGATTCTATTATGCACTTTAATGTCTGAGCCGTGGAGCTATTGACGGTCATAGCCTCAAGAGAACCATACGGTGTTATCATCCGCCAGAATACAATAGGCTCGGACACATTTTCCGGGGCGACATTTTCTACTTCTTCAAAGGACAACTTTTCAAGGGGGAACTTTTTGACTTCTGCACAGCACATGAACAATAATACAGTATTTTTTAAACAAACAAGACCGGCTCTTGTTCACGCCTTCAAGCATGAATTGCTTGGGTTGACTAGATCCAGACGTCACATCACGATCCGAGATTTTGGGATCTAACAAACGACCCCTTTTGACCAAGATGTCCTAAGCCAGCCTTGGTCACGGAATAATACGGGAAATGAGCTGATAAAAAACAGACTGTATTTGTGCTAGTTGTGGGGAAGGGGTAGTATGTTTTGGCCAAGATGGCAAAAAAGTACATGTATAGTACGTTTTGGTCTCACAGTGACACTGACACGCCTGTTAGTGTGACAGTGCTCCGTGATGAGGCACTAGTAGTAATTGGCGTTCTGACAAAGAATGACGGCCAATATGGATGAACGAAAGGGTGAGTAGGATATATCTCTGGTTTCTTTGTGTAATTATATTGTTAATGAATGGGAGAGGTGATATGTGAGGTTTGTCAGCCAATTGGATCCAGGGATACGCCACTAAAAGTGTCTTCATCTGGGATGACTGCTGCTGGCATCTGTTATTTCATGTGCTGCCGTAGACCTGGCGCTTATCCTTCACGAGATGGCTTTCAGATTGATGTTAACACGATGTGTGGGTGTGAAGGGGGGGGGGGGGGCATAAAACAAGGAATGTAGTGGTAGATTTTGCACTCGGGTTCCTGCCTAAAACGGTGGGAAAGATATTTTCCAGTTCAAGGAAGGACTGGGGGGAGGTAATATTGACCTAATGGCATGGTTTTCCTGGAGGGGGCCCCAAAGAATGCATCCGCAAGTTGGCACAAAGTGTCGGTATATGCAGTTCTTGTTCTCATGATAAATGCATAACAGAAATTCCTTCTAAACAGAAACTCTTTATTATCATTGTGTTGGTCCGGCATTATCTCTTGCTACTTGTCCTTGGTCATTAGAGCATGATCGTATCACGTTCTATCATAGATAGTCCGTACATTCTGTCAATTCGATGAGGCTCTTTTCATTGAAATCACATTATTTCGAAATCTCCCTGCTTGTAGTCTCTCTTAGCAAATCCTATGTTAACACGATTGTGCTCGAATTCCATGTATACATATGAAAAATTAGCATTACCGTAAGCCTGCAGTTGGATGGCCTTACTTTGAACTGTTGAATGAGCTGAATCGTGAAATGTCAATTAAGCGTTTATGATCAAGTCACTTGAGGTCAAACTATATACATGTATCACAACACTTTAACTGCAAGCCAGCGTTGGGTATTTCAAGAAATGACATTCTTCTTCCTCTCAATAATACATGTAGGTTGTACTGTTCACACCGAAACAGCGAGCTGGAAGGCTATGTCCAAGCATTCATGCCATTGCCATAGTGTGACATTTTATCGGAATTAAGCTGCTTAAAGGGTGACCTCGCTTACTGAGTGCATTACCATCATCCCCTGCGACGTGACGACGACATAATAGATGGACATGGGCCTACCCGGTACATATTTTTTTGTGCAGTGATTTTGTTAGTCCTAAATTATGCTGACTCAACAGCCAGCATGGACTGCATTGACATTAAGAACTTGGTAATATATATAATGGAATGTTATCATATTATAGTTCCTTTTTCCAATGCATTGAACTGACAGTGATTACTTCACCAATTTTAAAAGGAACTTTATTAGCAAGGCCCTTAATTCTTCTCTATACCAATACTTCGTCCCCAAAAAGGACGAAGTGCCCAAAAGGGACGAAATGTGAGGTGCCTACTTCGTCCCCAAAAGGGACGAAGTGCGAGATGCCTATTGATTGGTTGACGAAACAATGGCCCAATTGGTTGGCTAGCCTTGTGAGGTCAAACTATTTTTACACCGAGGGGTTTTCCTGTTTTTCATCATGGCTGCGTTTGGGCTGTCAGAATTCCGGGCTTTTTTCGAGGTGGCACATGGGCTCGATGTACAGCGTAGGGGATCGAGGCTATATAATGGGCTACTTCTTCTCCTTTTCAGAATACAACATTGATGATCTCATTAATCGCTCTCACGAGATGAAAAATTTCTCGCACTCTCCCTACAGCAACTTCCGAGTGGGGGCAGCACTAGTCACAGAGGATGGAAGTATATTTTCGGGTATGGATAGTTGTCAATACTACCTAACGTTAGGCCTACTTGTCAAGGCTCGTATTTTGCAAGTATATTTTGCCCACTTGCCCTGTTCATTTGTCCCTTCAGTAAAGATCTATAATATAAAGGTTTCTAATAATAATAAATGTAACGTTGTGAACCACACTAGTCTAAAAAAAATGCATTCGCAGGAACTTGAATCATAGTAGCTTTCAACATGGAGGTATTATTAAGATAATACCTCCATGCTTTCAATAACTACAATAGACCTTGGACTTGGAGTAATTATCTTGGGGTAATTATCTTGACAATTACTCCAAGAATAGACTTTGTAACATTTTTTCAGGATGTAACGTTGAGAACGCTGTGTTGGGGTTGTCGATCTGTGCTGAAAAGACTGCCATCTGTAAAGCTGTATCTGAAGGACATAAGAAGTTCGAGGTCATGGTCGTCGCAAGGTGAGAGTGAAGTGAAACACCCGAGATAACCTCGCATGTAATCAACAGAAACGAATAGTTTTGCTCTCGTTCAGTGTCGCTGGGAAAGGAAATGGTGTTTACAGTGCTTTATTAACAAAGCCAAAAGTCGCAGTAAAAGAGGAATCTTCACCCCAAACTTCATTTATCCACAACAAAGAGCCCCAAAAACACATTGTTACCATGATTGCTTCAACTTGGGCATGTTCAAGAGCTAGTGGTTCATTGATGAAATCTGCAGACATGCTTCTTCGTTCCAGTGATATGCAAGACCAGTTCATTGCGCCTTGTGGTCCGTGTCGACAGTTCATGGCGGAGGTAAGCTGAAGGCCGTACCAACCAACGTCTTTTCACTGCCTGATCACAGCAAAGCCAACATAACAGTCACTTTAAACATGTTCCAGATAAAGATGTTCATCCCAGTCAGGACCAGTAAAGTGAATGTCCCCCCCACCCGATCCGGATGTTCCGTCACTGCCCTGAACGAAACGTCTCTTCTGTTTTTGCGAGTGAGTTTCGATGCAGACATGAACACGATCAAGATAAGACTATGTATCACAAGTTTCAGTCTCCCAATTGTGTTTCCTGACCTTGCTTATTTTATCCTTTTCCAGTTTGGGATGGAGACAGAAGTGTACATGACGAAACCGGACAAGACTTACAACAAAATGACTGTTTCTGAGCTTTTACCTGCTGGGTTTGAACCCTCACATCTGCAGAAGAAAAGGGTTAATGACAATTAGATATACACAGATAGACAGAAAATTAGGGTCAAAGATAATTTGAATAAGAAAATGTGACCATGTGTAAATGTATGCACGTCTCAAATGTATTGGAGGTTCATGTGTTACCCTGCATAGTAACAGTTTCCTTTGGTATTTGCCTTGGTGGTCCTGGCAACTCGTCTCTCCCACCGGTCTGTATTAATATTGTCAGTAATAAATGTTTTATTTGGCCACATCTAGCGAGTTTTTTCCTGATCTTTTGTCTTTTAACTTGGTCTGTTGGCTGTAAGCCTGGGCAAACAAGTCAAGTCGGCAATATGAGAACGGCCTCTTTCATTCTCAATAACTCCGCTTCAGTCAGCCTACCATCAACATCAAGGTAAGACTATAAAGCTGAGGTTGTCCGCAAGTGGAATACCACTCATCCAGGAAGACAAGAGACCTGATTTGCCTTGAGTGACGACAGAATCATTGGAGGGTATGATGTCATCACGAGCCTCAACCCTTGTATTCAGACAGAATCATTGGAGGGTATGATGTCATCACGAGCCTCAACCCTTGTATTCAGACAGAATCATTGGAGGGTATGATGTCATCACGAGCCTTAACCCTTGTATTCAGATAAAAGGAAACAACTAGAAGGCAAATCTTCCAAATTTGTATATAATATTTGATGAGGGAAATAGCTCCCCATAGTATTATTTACATGTATAGAAATAGAATATACACATATACATCCGACTTTCACGTAGTGGTCTCCAAATGACAAGACATTCCACAGTGAAATCTCAATAACTTGATATGGTAGAATAGATAAAAAGGAAATAAATACAATCATCTTTCATTATTGAACATGATGAGCAATTCAAGATATTACACACACTCATATACACATATGCTTCAAGCAAAATGTTGGCCTAATCATGCACAGCAGAGGTAGTACTCAGCAGACAACTAAAGTGGCCTTCAAGAGTAATATTGCTAGTACGAACCGTGCCTGAGCAATGTGCCTGTCTGCACCTTCAAGCACCGGTGTGACACATCATTCAAGATATCCCTCCTCGTCTACTTCTAGGAGCTGACACAGAGGTGACGAACTAATAACTTTGCTTCTAAAACTCTTGAAAATGAATATGCAGCAGCCAGTAGCAAGGTTAGAGAAAGTAGGACAAGTGTTGGTGAACTTTGAAGACAAAGTCAGTTCTATCGATACTGATTTTTAAGAAAATCGTTGGCAGAAATGAAAATCTATTCTGCTTGAATCATGTAAATAATTGTCATATTTACAGAATTATTTACATGAATAGTTTATTAACACCCATTCATTTTTTTCCTGGTCTTGCCTCATAATCTAAACAGGTGAACACTTGAATAACGAGCATCAGTTCAGATGACAGACATTTGGTCGCGTGCGTCATTAGGTTCACCATGATAGCTGTAAACAACATCATAGAGAGCCTTATCGAACATAGCTACAGAACGTGCCGAGGAGGTTCAAAAGTGTTCATCAGATAGTTCACCTCTCTTGATAACATTTCCAATTTCCAAAACACCCAGAAAGCACAGATTTTCTGAGATGACATTTTTCAACTGATTTCTCATTCTATATTGGAATCAATGAATAACTCAATTAAGATACAGTTCTTTAATTAAGATACAGATCATTCAATTTCTGCATCTGATCATTTAGACAACGTGTTGACTTTGCTGGGATAACACTTATGATATCAAGTGGCACCACAAGATATGTTACATGAAGGCTGATATGTCAACGCTAAGCTACAGAGATTTTGACCAATGATCATTGTCTTGAATATCAGTTCAATCTGTGGCATATTATGGCCTCAACATCAGCCCTAGTCTATAAGAGAACAAGAGTTAATATACACGGAATATTTATTAAATATACTGAACTCTATTGCACTTTCAAATATCTTAGCAGAAATTTAAGCAACGTTTTGTAAACCTGATGAAGTCACGTCCAAAGGACGTCAATTTTACGCTCCCACCAACAATATAATCTAAGCATATGTGTTGCATGTTGCGTGTATACTCAACTACATGTACAACTGACTTCATCTCTGCAACATACAGCTTCACAATTCAACAGTCTACATCAATATCAACAGTACTGGATTAACTATTCAACTGCAGCAGATTATTTAACTGGTCCAACTTTTAAGAAAGATCTCATCGATAACAGTCAAATATGGAATGGACTTGAATAATTGCTTAATGGTAAACTAGAAGTGAAGTTGGCCAAATGTCACTGCACTGCAAGTCCTTAGCATTTAGGCCACATAAAACAGTAAGACAACTGAGTGCTCAATACACTCAACCACAGAGGTGGGCCAGCAAACCAAAGATCGCAAAGAAATGCCTTATTGCTGTTTACAACTTGACCTCGACCTATCCCCAGGACCAACTGCACCATTCTTTGACTTGCGTCCTTTCTGTAATCTTCGTTGACCTTGCACTGGCATAGGTGGCGCTTCATCATCATACTCATCATCGCTGTAATCGAAGTCTGGCAGAGCTGAACCAGACGCATTACCGGTATGGTGCGTTATGACGGCGGGCGTCGGGCCGTTCTTTTCTTCTGAAAGTGGAAATGGCCTAATATTGTGAATAGTAGTAATCTCTACGATGGAGATGCCTGGAGGGACATGTTTGGACTTACCAGGTGGAGGAGGCATTGAATGGCCTCTATTCAACCCCGTCCTGAACTCGGGTTCCATGCCTGGGGGGACATGTTTGGACTTACCAGGTGGAGGAGGCATTGAATGGCCTCTATTTAACCCTGTCCTGAACTCGGGTTCAATGCCTGGGGGACATGTTTGGACTTGCCAGGTGGAGGAGGCATTGAATGGCCTCTATTTAACCCTGTCCTGAACTCTGGTTCCATACTCGGGGGACCTGTTTGGACTTACCAGGTGGAGGAGGCATTGAATGGCCTCTATTCAACCCCGTCCTGAACTCCGGTTCCATGCCTGGGGGGACATGTTTACTTCTCCTGTTATAAGTAGGGTCTATGGCAGCAGCGATGTTGAATGTTGTGGTGAACCCACCAGGGCTGGGCACAGTATCATCTTCTGCGGAGGCGGCTTGCGTATTCCGACTGTAATATGGAACAGGGAGAATATGGACTCAGTTATGTTCTGTAGGAATGGTTGGGATTGCCAGCGTGTGTCACTTGTACTGTTCTTGGCCGGATATGCGGGGAACTTCTCAGTGGCATTCCTTGGCTTATATGATGATCAATACTATTGCCAACACGAGCATGTGATTATTATTTGCCAATCAAAACATGGAGCCATTACCATGACGACCGTACCTGGTAAACGGTGGCAGCGCATCATCACTCCCACCACTAGAGGGCGTCCGTGGTTGACTTGGATATGACGGTGGCGCCTGATCAAGTGGAGGCTGCCAATGAGAATCAAGATTCCGTATGCGTATTTCCTGATCACGTTCCTTGATATGTTGTGCAAGGGGTGATGCATCATCCTCCGATCCTGCCCTCTGGTGGCCAACTTGGGCATTCTGTAATGGTCGCTCAGTGTACAAGCGAGCGGGAATAGGCGGCTGTTGGTCTGCCTGGTCATCACTAGAGCTGTGATTGGAATTGTTGCTATGATGGGTTGCCGTGGTTTCTGACACGCTTAGCGACCGGTCTGGAGGGCGGGGCGGGTGGTCCTGTAAAGCAAGCATTGAAAATGAACTTTGTTGATCGACCACTTTCCTTTTTATTGAGGGTGATTGTAATGTTAGAAGAGTGACCTATGCTCAACGGCCAACCAGCCATTGAGGACAACCTCACATCAGTCACAACTTCCTCCTCAGAGTCTGACTCAATGATGACACTGCAGCAAGGGCTCAGTATGGGTGATAAAGTATGTGGGATAGTGAAGCTGTGTGAGACAGATCTCAGCTGCACATCCCCTTGTAACTATTGGTAGGGAGTGAATGGAGCTAAGTTAGTAGGGCAGTGGGGGTAGAAAAAGGTGTTAGTACTCAAGCCGAACAACAGATGTTTGACAACTCCACTTACCCGTTCATATAAATTTCTTTCATGCACTGACATTTGTTTCAATTTATTTTTGAGTTTTCTAAGTTTTAATTTTTCTTGTTCTTGGATTACCCGTGCGAGTTCTGCATCCTTCTGTTCGAGTAGTTTCAGTTTGTCGACATTTGGCTTGCCACCACGCTGAAGAAACAGACAAGGAGCATGTGAAGAGAAACATTGAAATCAAGACTGCTGCTGCTAAAGTGCTGAGACAATAGATGGACCAAGCCACCACTGTCTCAGTTCTAGAAGGCCAGTACACGTCCGCAAGCCACACTGAGTCCACCAGAATTCCTAGTTCATCTCAGTGTTAAAGCCTGTGGTTCTGGTCAGAATATTCCCAAATATAGGGTGATATCAATCGCCTTATAAGCATGGTCTGACAAGGAGTAGCATAATGATGATGACGAATACTACTTACTTTATGTTCCTGTTCCTGCAGTAACCGTGCCAGCTCCATGTCCTGGTTTTCCTGCAACTCCTTCGCCTGACTTTCATCCATCTCATCCGACGGTGGAATAAAGAAATCAGAGAAGTCACCCACATCTTCTAGACGACCATCAGAATCGCGCACCCTAGAATCAGGAGAGGTTGGGTTAGTGGAGATGTCTTTTCTAACTGCTGGAACAGTGTATTTACAAGACATGTGCCTGAACTTCTTCTTTATGAGTCGCAGGGCAGGACACTCTCACCAATCATAGGTCAAAAACTCAGCAGAAGGAAATGCACACCAATAGAACCAGTGTCATAAAAGGACACGGCATTATGGGCAGGAAGTAGTTTAGCTATTACTTTGATAATGGACAAAGCTCGGCAATCATAACTTACTCATTAAGAAAAATGTTGTATTCTTGAATTTTTCACAACAGGAAAAAACTATCATGGGTTAATGAGCAAAGCAGAAAAGTAAACTGAGCAAACATCTAAGAGATATTTAACCAAATAAAGAGAGAACATGCAGGGGCAGGTTTAGAAGCTGAAGATGAGATGATAGGCACACAAGTATCAGAAAGTAGCAGGAAACAATCATGGTTAGAGCAAAGAACCTCTAGAAGTGCCATCATGATGATGCGGTTATATTTCATATCAACATCTTGTGGAGAAACTGCCACCAGTATATTGCCAAGTTGATTAGCTGGTGGATAAATACTGAACATGGCAACACTTAGAACAGCAACTGTGGCCAGTCAAAACCATGTGACCATAGGACAAAGTGACACAATGTAACATTAGGCCATAATAGTGCAGAGCTGGTTAGATTTTATACAATAAAATACATGACAGATTGAAACTCAAGCATATTAATCTTACATTTCAGAGGCTGTTTCTGACGAGAGACTGAAAGAGGAAAAATAATTTAGAAGTTGGCAACTTAAACAAGCATGAATCTATATTCTACAGCGGAGAGGCAAATGAAAGCAATGGACCAAGGACGACTCTGGCAAGGTGTTCAGTCAATTCTAACTCGTTTGTCAATGACTTTAAACAAATACTCACTGCATCTAAAGATCTCCAAATACATGTGATGCCAGAGTAGTCCTCACTGAAAGAGCGTAGGCAGAGGAACAGCGAGGGTCAGAGAAGAAAGAAAGGGAGAAAATATCAGGTCAAACCAGGAAGCATCTAAGACGCCTACCTGACCAAACCATTTTTGCGCCGTAAATACCTTGGTCCTGAGCCACGGCTATCATGTGACACATCTCCATAGCGACCATCTATTTCTGAAATGAAAATCTTTCAAATATTTATCGCAGCCTTTCTGCCAACAGGACTAATCTAGTGTTGTTTTGGATTCATGTGCACGCACGACAGTTTTAAGCAGAGCTTCTTCAGATGAACAATACCTTTTAACCTGAAGGGCTTCAGGGGCAATATACATCAAGAGCTCAACATTCTCCAAGTGGGAACTTCTACTTTGAAAGTAGCTATTAGTTGTCTCAATGACCTCGAGATGGCATCATCAAAGCACATACACATTGACCTATGACTGGGCAATCCTTCATCCACGGTCAAACCATACAAATCCGGGATGTGCCCAATTCAAATATTTCAAAGCAGAAGGCCAGAGGAATGAAATCAGTCGAATACAGCCTAGCACTGACCTTCATCATACTCTGGTGATGGTTGTTGCACATCTTGCGATTGTTGTGCGATTGACTTTTCTATCCTGCGCCGTTCCCGTGCCAACTCGCGCTCCTGTTTCTTCTCCTTGTAACGCTCGTATCGCCGCTCTTCTTTCTCTTGTAATAACCGCGCTATTCGCTGGAAACAACAATCGACATCTCAGTCAAACTTAGTATTCAATGAAAGTGTCAAATTCTTAGTTCTGTCCAATCGGGCATTAGCGCTCAGGTCAGTCTTCGCCCCTCCAGTTGACTTCAGCCATGTGCGAGGGGGGGGGTGATCAGTCAGTGAACTTGAGGGAGAAATCAAGGCTATTTTATGATTGATGAAACCAAACTTCACTCAGACAGACCAATTCTCCCATTCCCATTGACCCCTTGCTTCTAGGACCTGGACCTTGACCTTTGACCTTACCTCATCTTCTGTTTCCTGTTCCTTCTGTCGTTCCGACTCTTCAATCATGATGTGCTCCATCACCTGATGGGCGATTCTCTCATCATCCATGGCCCTGAAAATAGATCCAGGAAATAGCTAGAGTTGTAAATAACCTACATGAATATTGAGTTATACATAATAAAAAAGTGAAGGACAAATATTTAACCTTAAATCTTTCAAACTGAAACAGTTGTTATTATTATAACTACGTAGGAAAATATATAAATATGTAAAAAAGTTGTATCTGTCGAGAAGCGTCTGCACACGCAGGGCTGCCAAGACATGCATGTTTCCAGTGAGAAACAAGATATAATTATGGAGAAAATGTTTTGAACCACTTTTGATTTTTTCCATATCGCAGCAGCCCTGCCTACACAGGTTAAGGTCTATGTATAGAGGCAAAGCAGAGATGATGCAAGAAGCTCCAATGGACATACTGTAGCCTATTCCGGGCTTCCTCATCTTGAAGTTTCTGTTGTTCCTCATGAGCCATGCGGGCATCATCGTCTGCTCTGGAAGTAACAAATGTCACACAGATGCAGCAATGGATACAACACACACAAATGTTGAGTAGGATGCGCACTAATAAGTTGTGACAGTTACGCTGTGACTTGAGCGATGTTAGGACACCATCTCAACAGCTGCGTCATTGCAAGTAACAAATACCGCTCTGACAAAAGTTAATCAAACAATCATTTGCGCGAGATAAAAACAACACACACACAAATGACAACTGGTTAGACTTAGACACCAAGGTGGTTAGACTTAGACACCAAGGTGGTTAGACTTAGACACCAAGGTGGTTAGACACAGACACCAAGGTGGTTAGACTTAGACACCAAGGTGGTTAGACACAGACACCAAGGTGGTTAGACTTAGACACCAAGGTGGTTAGACACAGACCAAACTCCAGCACCAAACAAATTATTGATTATCATTCACTGCAGCACAGGACAAATTATTGATTATCATTCACTGCAGCACAGGACAAATTATTGATTATCATTCACTGCAGCACAGGACAAAGAAATAATTAGTAACTACAAAATGTCAAATTTGTCAGCAGCTCTCGAACTACTATGACTTGTCAGCGTTCCAACCACTCCTGCCAAAATCGACACATCACTTGACGATTTCTTACACTCTGCGTTTCTGCTCGATCTCCCTCATCTTCTCCTCCTGTTGACGTAACTCCTCCTCGTGCTGGACGATCTTGGCATTGATGATGTCCTCCCGCGTCGTCTTGCGATTCCAACGATTGTTGCCATAGTGTTTGTCTTCTGCAAGTGGAGATGAGATACAACTCTACATTGGAGGTAAATGTACTACAACCCCAGCATTGAATTTGGACATTATCCACGCTATTCCTTGGCCAATCTGTATGAAATGTTCAGTTTATCCTTTGTGATGTCTGCCTTACTCATGTGCCAGAACATGACTGTGTAATACCCTGCCCAAATGACGACACGCCCGGAGTATCTTACTTACTTTCCTCTTCCTGTAGTCTATACGCGAGGCCTGCATCTTCATGGACCATCCAATCACGACACACTGGAAAGACACCAACAGTAAAGCATTGAAGCATGAGATAGCAAAACACTGAGCAAAACATCATAAAATTGGAAAGTCACTGGTGCTGGCATTTTCATGTCAAGTCTTGTCTGCAATCGCAACTTTTTCAAACAAGCTCTATGAAATAAGAATGTCATCAAAAATCACAAAATACAGGTCTCGGCAGGCATTCAGGTTGTGAAAATATACAGGCTCTCCCTGAAACGGGATGAAAACTGAGATGTCACAGATCTTAGAACTGCAACAGAGGTTGATTAGCTTGCAGTCTTCAACACTACTCCAGCTTATGAAGCAATCTAAACAAAAACAAAGACCTATTGTCTGCATTCCAATCAAGACAATGCCATCTGTGTCGATGGGCCTTCCAGCTTTCGGGACATCCACTTGTATGGGCATATGTGTGATCTTTTCCTTTCCTCCAAAACATCGAGACAAAACAAACAGACATATGTGAAAGAAAGTGTACATAATATTATCAAAACATAACTAGAGGAGAAATGACATGAACTGTCTGCATAATCATCTGGCAGTGAATGCATGGGAATACTGAGCTACCAGGCAAATAAGTACATGCAAGCAAATCACTTATGACATTTCTTGAGTCTCAAAGACATCCAATCACATCAAATAGACAATATGAAAACAGAAAGACATGCATTCCTGTTGTTTATATACTCACTGATAGGTTGGAGATAAAATCTTGGTGACCGAGGTCGATCCGCTGCTGAAGCCATGTCCACTAATAAACACCAATCTGGAGCAGACAGCACTAAGAGAGCCTCCCTTCAAGATACACAATGACACAGCGGAGACAATGACACAATGGCGTTGTTATATTATCCCGTAATCTCAAGGGGCAGCCTGAGTCTCCCCCCAATAGCTCCCGGCCTAATGATATTTACCAAGATGAATCCGTAGAGAGGTTAATTACCATTCAAAACACGTCCAGGGGCCACTTACATGTCTCTGAGCGAGTCCACAATTTATACTGAACATCACGAGATGAGCGCAAGTGCAAAGGAAGGCTGTGTGCATACAGCAAGAGTTGGCAGTCGTTCAATCCTCTTTGGATCCAAATGTTTCAGATTTATTATTTTGGACCAAAAGAATCAATTGTCCCTTCACCGACGTCGTCTATTTCACTGATGCAGGCATCTTATGAGCAGTGTTTAGCTTACGTAACGAACAACTCTTCCTTCTAGTCCGTGTGGAGAAAATTCATTATGAAGATGATCCTCGGCCCAGGCTCCACGATTTATATCCCAGCAAGCTGCTGAAGTGTCCATTGATATTTACACCAGATATCAACGTCAATATCCTAAACTGTCTATCCCAGCACCAATACCATCTTATCCGCTGTAACCTGTAAGAATTTATATCAGAGGACGTTACTTTTCCTTCCCATAATGCTTTATTTCCACCAATGAACCGTGATGAAAAAGAAGCTGATTGGATGATTTGATATGCGAGACAGAGAAGTGATTCGAATGCAGACTCTCCGCGGCAGCTCACACAGTGGAAACGCTACACTCGGTACCAAAATATTTTGCAGCCAGAAACAGCTGTAAGGTGATGGTGATTCGGGATTGACTTGATGAGGTTAATGCGGGAATGTGAAAGGTGATTCTGGCAGTTGGATATCAGATAGGCACACTGGTATACTTTGTGACTCGACAGAATTGAGAGTGAGAAGGCCAGAGAGAGCAGACCTGAAGACCACGCTGTTGAGATTGGTCGATGAACCCTCCTGGCACGCCACCTTTGTGTCTGAAAGCAACTGACTCTTCTCTTGATAGACACACAACAGAGTCATGCATCAGGAAGGTTTTCAAATGAAAGCTTCGACTCAGAGATGAATGATCTACTCTGTACTGCTGATTTGTGAAGAAGTTGGCTGACAATCACGCCATGTTGGAAAACACCATAGAAGAGGAGAGGAATAAACTCATTGGTAAACATCTGTGGTTGGAATCTCCATGATGAGATGATAAGCAACCAGAAAACGATAACTCTCATGCCTCATAAGTTGCGCTCAAGATGCCAGGTAGAAACTGGGAACCCACCACAGGTAGTGAGCGGCTGTGAGCGGGTGAGAGATAGCAAATCGTGCCACGGATTTAGAAACCAGCAGCAAATTAACAACACACCTTTGTGTAAACCACCAGGATATCCAACAACCCTGACAATGACTGAATGTGAACAGCACTGATGTTTCACCAATTAAACCAGATATTGAATCGAAATGATTATCCCTCAATCATTCTCCCAAAGGCCAAAGGTGAAGTGCACTAACCAGAAATTGTCCAACCACATAACAACATCATTCATATAACTCAGGTGATATTGAACAAGACCATACAAAGCAAATCAGTGTGAATAGCAATGGGTTGAAATGAACCAGACAGTAACACTTGGGCAAACAAATCTGGGTATAATTGAGGACCAACCCGCATAACATTTTGGATTAAGCTGCATAAATCTGCATTTTATTCATACATACAGGCGAATGTGCCCAACATGAATTTGACAATAACCTGAATGCCAGTAAAACTGGGGTAAATGATCCTGAACACATCACAAACCATGTCCAAAATCCACCAAGCAAATCTACCCTGAATGAATAGTAGAGGTCTCTAATAATTCATCCTGACCCTTTCACATTAAAACTCAAAAAGGCACCGGAGCCACCCAGAACAAATCCAAACTTCAGTAGCAACTTTAGCAGCAGTCACGTCTCGTTGCTGAGGAATTTCTGTCTAAATGGAGCAAAAACAAAGTTGAGGAGATACATCATGGAACACATTAAAGAATTTCCTTAGAGTATCCAATATTCCTTCCATGCAATCAGCCAACAAACTATGCAGACGTCAACACCAAATCTCTAAAGAAATTTTGGGAAAAGTGATGACCACACATGTCCTGTTTCATCTTGTGACTACCTCTGATCTGATTCCCATACAGTGTGAGCTATTTCCATCCATCCAGCAATATTGAATAGCACCCGTAACTATTACCAAATCCAACAGAGATGGAGCAAAGGAATCCAACACAATACGAAGCAAGCATACCAATGTTAAACGAACTGAACAGCACTCGTTCATCGATATTTTGGTCTGAACCATGGGACTCGAGAGTGGCTAATGAATGGAGCACTGGCCATATTCCCTTGTGCTGACTATTTGGTATGTTACAGCTTTGTCCTCAAGTTACACACAGAGATCAGGTGTCAAACACACATCGTCAATGGCATTAGTTGATTAACCAGAGGTGTTCTGCACATTTTTGAGGGTGCCGCGTGTAACCAGGTCTCTTAGTTCCAATCAATGCTGGTGAAACCTTTGGCAAGTCACTTTGCTTGTTTTGAAAGAGAGAAAAGGTGGCTCAACAACGCAAACATTATTTACTGACTATCAAGATTGATGCCAAATAAATAGGTTATCTTCATGCACCTCATTACCCCAAAGTGTATCCAATTCTAGATCAAAACAACTTGATAGAGTATTAAGCAATGTAAACTAAAGTGACCAAAGTCCTGGTCAAGGAAGTCTGCTCGACTTGTGCTGACATGATAAGCCGAAAAGTCTTTCCGTTTACAGGAAGTATTAACTAGGCCTATCAACCAGCTGAACAAGACTCGGACAAGCTTTGGTCAATTGGCCAACATGTGTGAGCCCTTTACAATGGGTATTGACCAGGCCAATGAGTACAGTATAATTGCCTTTCATTTGACTGAAAGCTTCGGACCTCCATCCAGACAAGGTCTCTTACAATGAACAAAGAAAAGATCTGAGAATTTGCACAAGGCATGTTTCAAAGTGAGTTCTGAACCATGATAAGCCCAGCAATGGTAGAATGCCAGAGTCCAAATAGGCAAACTTATGGTAAGGTGCAAAATAGCCCTTGCAATGCATGCCCTCAACTTGAATGATCCCAAGCCAACGTCATTCTGAAGCCACAGGCCACCTGGTTCGATACAGATGAGTGAACCACGAAACACCACAGCCTCGCATGTATTCTGTATAGTCCATGCACCACCAATATTCGTGTATCCAAGGAATTGGCCATAAATGGAAAGAACAGACAAAATTTCAAAAAAACAATGATTCCGACTTCATGCAATAGTTTCAAGGTACACACAGTCATGACAGTCATATCCAACTGAGATTATGGAGAATCACCACGTTCGTCACGGACTGCTACACACTAATCATATCCAAGTTGATACAAAGATGGCATCACCCAAAGCTTCTGGTGTCAGGTATAAAGCTAACATGTACCACTTGACTAACAGTTCCCAAATGAACACCTGACAATGCCTCACAGACAGAGGATGGCATCGGTAACTCCCTGGACATGGACTGCTGCTCCCAAAAGCACATCAAAGAAGAATAAAATGATGACTTGCCACAACTACAAGACAGACAGAAGGTGACAGCAGCTCATCCTTTCACATGGACCATTAAACCAAAATAGAAACACCTCCATGAAGAAAAATAGACACAAAAAAATTTCCAGGAAAAATTGAAATTCCTTAAGCAAGTGTAAGCCAACTGCCTGGCCTATTGTGCACCTAAATACCTGTGAATGCTCACACAAAGGGCCACATCCTACCACAACAAAGGCTGTGACAATGTGTGGGCAGTGAATCAATAGCTGGTCACACCAGCATTGTTTTCACATCCATCTCACAAATGATCCATGTCAGTATTTGACATGTTCCCAACACAGTGTGTGGATAGACAGACTATGACTGTGAGATGTTCTGCTCCTTCTGCTTCTGCACAACACAATCGAATCAGCTATGTTTAGTTTGGTAATCTGGCTTCAGGCCACATATAACCTCACCCCTGTTTGGCTGGGTATCCAGAGGCTGTTCGCTTGTGACCTTTATCCTTGTTCATATTCAAGGTTGTGCCAGGGAACATGCCATCCAGACAATGGAAACAACAAGTTGACAAGGGCACAGCTTATGGATACGCAACCGCTGCAGAAAGGAATAAGCCACATGACCCTATTCCACTGTGTCTGACGCCAACAATGCGTACAAAATACAATGGGTTAAAGCATTCTCAGCATCCTAGTACTTTCTCCTGATATTTTGGCCTGCTACAGCCGACAAGATGCACTATCTCGTTCCCCCAGTTCACTACACAGCCTTCCGATCAATAATGTGGGAAGTGTGGATGAAGAACGCGACAGCCAACACTCTGCCGAATTCTCCATGTGCCCAATCCTGCAGCCATAATGAGATGCTGTGCTGGATGTGAAAGCTTTCAGCTGTTTTTATCGGGAACCAATCAGACGCAAAGAGCTCCAGCGAAACCTCTGTAAGCACGACATCGTCGCTATAAGCAGAGGGACACTTCATTTGGTCCCAAATTGTTTTCTGATCCAATCAAACCTCTGTAATGAGGACATCACTCTATTAGGGACAGCATCAGCAGGCATTTGTTTGGAGACAGTTCATTTGGTCCCAAATTGCAGGTTTTGGCTTGCATAAAGAAGCACTACCCAGCGGTTTACATGCAGCTGTAACGAATAAGAAACCCAGTGTTTACATGCAGCTGTAACGAATAAGAAACCCAGCGGTTTACATGCAGCTGTAACGAATAAGAAACCCAGTGTTTACATGCAGCTGTAACGAATAAGAAACCCAGCGGTTATACATGCAGCTGTAACGAATAAGAAACCCAGTGTTTACATGCAGCTGTAACAAATAAGAAACCCAGTGTTTACATGCAGCTGTAACGAATAAGAAACCCAGTGTTTACATGCAGCTGTAACGAATAAGAAACCCAGTGTTTACATGTAGCTGTAACGAATAAGAAACCCAGTGTTTACATGTAGCTGTAAAGCACACGCTATGCTTTGGTTTGTGAAAAATAACATCTGTTGATATCGACAACCAATGACACTGGATCAATTCTCTGACATCTTAGTACATGATAGGGAACATGTCAAGATTATCCTATTAGCAGAAACTGCTCAATCCCCACTGATTGTTTTAACATTTCCCCTCTGAATACACATCTTGTCAAATGATAATCCAATAACTATTCTATGGTTGAACCAACACAGATATTTCATGCTTGATTGACAGTGAACATGATCATGATAGAGAGTGACCATGTAACTCTTTGTTTCCAAAGGTCAGTGGTTCAAATACACAGAGCACTCTGCAACCAGACAGGAGCTGCCACCTAGATAGGTCTTACCAAACTAAACTGATTTCTTTATGAATCTGTTACAAATCTTACTAAAGAAAATATTTACTGAAAAACAATCATAGAATTCACACACCACAGTAAAAATTGCAGGCTGACTATCAGTCTGAGTCAATCACTGGAAAAGAAAAAGACAACCCGTTTTATTTATACATATTATATATTACATGTATATATATTTGTTTTCTTCACATCTACAGTTAATTGCCTAGCGGCGGGCACACTAACCAAGGTATAGCAGTCTTGCCCAAACAACAATACACAAGATCTGTTGACAACCAGGTCTCTCAACTACATGTACATCATTTGGGACACACCGGCTGCTTCAGGAGGGTCAAAAACAAACAAAATTCTCCCCCAATTTGGGCAGTGGTTCTCTCTGGCTATGAATGATATGGGGGCAGGTCTTGATCATGGGTCGGTGGCTTCAAGATCTTGGATTACACCATGACACTTGCTGGAGGCAAACTGAGGGTTATTGAGTAGGAATATGAAAGCAAGCTGTTATTTGCAAGGGTTAAATGTTATTGAGGGGTCCCAGTTGATACTGGGTACTGCTACACACGCAGTGGTAGCAGTACCCAGTACAGGAACTCAGTACAGGTACACATACTTGTACTTGTAGTAGATGACTGCTACAGACACAGTGGTAGCAGTACCGAGTACAGGAACTCAGTACAGGTACACATACTTGTACTTGTAGTAGATGACTGCTACACACACAGTGGTAGCAGTACCCAGTACAGGAACTCAGTACAGGTACACATACTTGTACTTGTAGTAGATGACTGCTACACACACAGTGGTAGCAGTACCGAGTACAGGAACTCAGTACAGGTACGCATACTTGTACTTGTAGTAGATGACTGCTACACACACAGTGGTAGCAGTACCGAGTACAGGAACTCAGTACAGGTACACATACTTGTACTTGTAGTAGATGACTGCTACACACACAGTGGTAGCAGTACCCAGTACAGGAACTCAGTACAGGTACACATACTTGTACTTGTAGTAGATGACTGCTACACACAGTGGTAGCAGTACCCAGTACAGGAACTCAGTACAGGTACACATACTTGTACTTGTCGTAGATGACTTTCCACTGGGTGTAAAGAATGGAAGACGCACAGCAACAGAAGCTAAATACCGGTGCGACGGCCATTTCAAACTGTACCAACCTCCATCAACATGGTATCCCGGTGGCTGTCGTGGTCGTTGAGGCACCGGTGGCGTCCCCGGTATCCCGCCCCCTGAATGAGAAGAGGTGGTCGAAAATTTCAACATATTGATAAAAATGATGGATGGAGGTTCAATCCTGATGTAGTTGCTCCCAAAGGCTTTAACCTAACAACTTGCTGGACAAGCTTTGCTTTCGAAATCGAATGTCAAGGTAGTCTTTTCTATCAATGTTAGGACAACCAATACTTTGGCAGAATTTTCCTTGGTCACCACTTAGGCAGCACCACACGCAGTCACTGTCTTAAAATGTCTTGAAAGAATAAGGTGCAAAAAGCAAATGTCAATTAAAATCCATTGAATTCTTTCTTTCCTTCTGAACGTCTGCAAACACATCAGACTCAACGGCGTGAAGTGCCATCGAGAAGAATTCCATCACAAACGGCGAACATGCACTCCTTCAGTGGACAAAAAAGATCCAACTGGAGCGTCTCGTGCATGTACGACATGAGTATGAAGTTGGCGGTTTTCGTACCGCCTTACCCTGCCCTAGAGTGTCCTGTTATCTTTGTATGGAACCATATTTATAGTATGTATTCAGAGTTGGTATGTCACTTCACAATGGTAATTATGGTATGAAAATGGACATTGTGCGAATGTTTCACCTATCTGGGTCAGGGGTCCTTGCTGACATGATGTGAATGTATGCGTTGGAGGTTCTTAGCATTCGAAATCATTCACCAATTTTGAACCATGCATTTCATATGTCATTTTTCAAGCAGTCCGTGGTGACGGTTGACATACATTCATTTGAACAATGCTGTAGCAGCAATCAGCAGAGGAAAAGGGTTAAAAAACTTCCATCAGTTGTGACAATCACATCCCCCAACAAAAAAGAGAATGACGACATCCATGTTGGGCCTCCACAAACCAAACACAGCCACAAAGGCAACAGGACACAAATTATCCATCTGATGACAGTCCTCAAACAAAACAAGCTATTCCAACCAATCATCATCAGCAAATTGGTAATTAGTAATTGGTAACCTTTGAGTAGTTGGATAGTCGTAATTACGTCCCAGGGTTGATACAGTGTTGCCCAGGACAGGTCTCGGGAACATGACCCGCGGTAATTACCACCTGAGTAATTACTATTGTTTAAACATGCTCCCATTGTACTTATTAGTATCATGAATCTTGATGAGATGATGAAGCTTGATTAAGTTTGATTGGGAGAGGAGTTGGCATGTTTTATCTCAGTTGTGTCTGTTGATATTTCCAGGCATGATGAAATTCTTCCATTGAATTCTATTGCAGCTAAGTTGTATGTGGCCATTCAGTATGGTCAGCATGCCACTGGATGTCTTCATGAAACTCCATGCACATGTCCAGACAGCACCTGGAGCTTGGAGCTATTTGCACCATTCTATACTACAATCTACATATACCGCAATGTAAGCATGGTACAGACTGAACATGACATGCCATGATTCGGTCTATTGATCTTCCCTTGTCTATGAATTCTCCAGGAACCACTCAAGTAAGATCAATCAACACTGCCCCACAACTCAAAATATTTCTTTATGATTTCCACCTGATTAATCACCAGAAGGTAAACAAAGTATTGGCCAGTTGTTCTTCATTTGGGTCCTTGTACTCCAGGTGTACTTACTTCTAGTATGAGTCAGAATTGGCAAAATATTGATAGTAGGTGAGGAAAACCTGGGAAGTCAATTGAACATAAAATGTTCCTACCCATCTCATCCATTCAAAACAATGAGTGATTTTCATCACAGTAGATCAAATCAGTAGCTCACAAAGTGGTCTGTACTGTTTTGGACTCCCTCTGTGAGCATGCATGAGCCTTGGTCATCCTCTAGATACAAGTGGCCAACTGTATTCTCTGGTTTAGACCACTATTTCTAACATTTTACCAACAAATAAGTTATGGAGGTTTGAAAAAGAATTAAGATTGTCAGACAGAATTCAGACTGAACCATTTTTCCTAGAGGAATGGTGTCTATTCAGGTAATTAATCTGCCCCAAATGACTGATGAATATATAAAGTTTATCTAGATAATTAGGTCTTTTGCAGGAAGTGGCAACTTTAGCAGTAATTATAATAAGGTAGTCATACACGTGAAGTAGGTCCCAAAGAGTGCGAGTGGGCGTGAAACAACAGAAGGTCACTTGAGATCCTGGGAGTTTGATGTTATAACCAACATTATCAGCCATTTATTCATTGCATCGGGCCAGGGGTTATTGGCAATTCTCTTATAGACACTACTCACTAGATCACGTTCTGTTTTGGTCCAGACATTCATCATGCAAATTGAAATGTCAGAATTAATATACCGTCACACTAATAACATAAGTGCCTAACTCACTTTTTGGCCAAATTGAGATTATTTACAGAATTGGCTCCCCATAGTAAGCCACACAATCTGGACTATATGCCTCAGTCAAACAACCAATCAACTCTCACATTACATAGAACAAGCACTTCGCCTAACTCAACCATTTGACATAGGCATTTTCATATTTTTTTCTGTGACAGAAGCATTTTCTACAGGCCATCTGCCTATGTCATATCATATTTGTGGGAAAATGCCTAAGTCATTGATGTCAAATTATTGTTAGTTTAATTTATGAACTGAGTTGGCCACCTGAGGCTGATGGCCTTTGGTGAGAATTACATAGGCCATGCCCATCCTTGCAGTTGATTTTCTTACAAGATGGACAACATTCTCCCATACACTCACCTTGAGTGACATACTGGTACGGTACCTTGTAGTTGGAGGAACGAGACCAAACAAATGACTCTGAAAGGCATCTCAGGACAACCTCTCTATTGCGGACACCCATGGGACTGGGCCCAGGTGTCCACAATAGAGAGGTGTCCGCAATAGAGAGGTTATGCCAAATCGTCCGATAGGTGGATTTGAAGTTCCCACCTTGCAGGTCTTTGTTTTCTCTGTGTCGACATCTAGCGTAGAAACTTTAAACCTGTTGGCTGATTGGTATTTGCTTGTGATGTTGCGTTGAATGACGTGAGCTACTTTGGAACTCAGAGAGTGAATAATCTCTCTAGCAAAAGGTGCCCCTATTGCAAAATCTCCTCGACATGTCATAATGTGTGAAAAAAACACCATAATTTTTGTCAATCAGCCTCCTTTGATTGATTAATAATGAGAGGTGTCCACCGTACAGAGGTTTTTGTTATTGGAAATGACTTAGAAAAAATCGGGACTGGCCTGACGTGTCCATATGTAGAGGTGTCCACCTGGCAGAGGTGTCTGCTAAGGGAGGTTCTACTGTACTTGTACGTGCAGATGGTAAGGGTACTGACAACACACAGTGAAGCAACACACTTTAGAAAATCCATAATTGTCCATAATTTGCCTTCGTTGTGCATACAATATTTACCACACAGTCACAACATTTAAGCCAATTATCTCCATAAAACCACTCGCCCAACCTCAAGGGTGTTTTAATGCCATATATTTTGTTGGGTAGGCCTAATTGGGATATTAAGAGCTCATTTGTCAATTTGATATTGAATTCTGCAAGCCTAATCTTGATCAAATACTAGACCTATCGTACCAACCATGTAGTTCACAATCGCATTGCATTCCTCATGAAACCATTACAAGTAGAGACAACGCAACAGTTATGTCTAATATTTGAAATGGCAAGTCACTATCCAAGACCAAGCTTTTGTTCTGATTTAATCATTTATGCCTGCAGGCCAGGTTGGTTCATGACAGACTGCTCAATTCATTATTATGATCTCATGGACAATGCCTTGTGAATGATGTGAATACAATCATCACCATGAAACACAGCCAGCAGATACATTACATCGATTCACTTGTGAAGATAATGGAATTATACCAGCATAAGCCCATCTTGAGGCAGTGCTGTGCAGGTGTTATAGTAAAGTACTGTATATCATCATTATAGTCTTAGTGTAAATGTGTACGTTCGCTACAGACGGAAACGTTTTGAGCCGAAATCTCACCTCGATTCACCTTTCCAGGATCTGTCTGCGGTTCCTGATCTTCTCTCGGCCTATTCCCATACGAAATATGGGTATATCCAGAAGCCATCATGAGAATCACATCACCATGAGGCTCATTTTGGGGAATTTTGCGAGGACAAAAACTGTAAACATTGATAAAATGAAACTTTCATGGCGGAACCGGAAAGGCAGGGTCTATTCTACAGACCAACGACTTTACAGACTTCATTTTTTGGCTCTCACTTTTTTATTAATGGAGATTTTCATGAAATCTAAAGTGATATTAGACCAAAAACAGTTTCCGCATATGCTCAGAAAATTTTTTTGAAAAACATTAAATTTTAGTACCTTGATTTTGAAGAAATAAAAGTCTGTAATTCTCAGCATTCTAAATCATGCCCCAGACACTAGACAGGGTCTGTGAAGTTAGCTCCCAGTTCCCAGTTCCCAGTTCCTTATTCGTGCCCATTTTGAAACATGGTATGTTTGGGTACGAATAAGGAACTAGGAAATGGGCTAAGCATTTCCCAGTCCCAATTCAAATTTCTTTCAAATATTAACCCTCCACAGTCCGATAACTCAACTTGGTGGTTTTAACCCTTTCCTACCAAGCCCCCGATTCAACTATCAGTGACTTTAACCCTTTCTGACTCATTTCCCGGTTCAAAATACCAGCTCCTTATTCATCTTAACTCATTTTAACCCTTTATAACTCCATTTCCCGATTCATTTACAGTCACTTTAACCCCTTTCTGACGCTATTTCCCGGTTCAAAATGCCAACTCCTTATTCGTCTTAACGCATTTTAGCCATTTATAAGTCCATTTCCCGATTCAAATACTGGCTCCCAATTCAGCTACAAGTCACTTTAACACTTTCTAAGCCCATTTCCCAGTTCAAAAGCCAGCTACTTATTCGTCTTAACGCATTTTAACCCTCTATAACTCCACTTCCCTATTCAAATGCTGGCTCCCGATACTTTAACCCTTTCTGACTCCATTTCATTTATTTGCAAGGCACTTTAACCCTTTCTAAGCCCATTTCCTGGTTCAAAAGCCAGCTACTTATTCGTCTTAACTTCTTTTTGCTTGGCTTACGGATCTTAGGGACGATGACGTTTCTTGCAATCTCGTTTTATTGTTTAATTTGCCTTTGAAGTTGGTCTGTTTTTTCTTATTTAGAATTCTAGGAATTACAGACTTTTATTTCTTCAAAATCAAGTACTAAAATTTCTGAGCATATGCGGAAACCGTTTCTGGTCTAATATCACTTTAGATTTCATGAAAATCTCCACTAATAAAAAAGTGAGAGCCAAAAAACGAGGTCTGTAAAGTCTTTGGTCTGTAGAATAGGGAATTCCGTAGAATAGACCTGCCAACCGGAAAAACGAACTGCGCATGTGTTGTTGATAGTCGGCTGACCAATGGAATTGATCGAATTGAAGGTCAATAGGTTAATGTTATGTTCGATCACACGTTTTTCCGGTCACGTGGAACAGGTGACCTGCAATCGTGGATTGAAAATAACATTGACCCTCTGAAACCAGAAGTAAAATAAAATCTAAATTTGCATAAGTAAAATCACCATTTGTGGACCTCATGTGAGCTAAAATTCAATATTTATATTATTTCTATTTCATTGATGAAAATATCATTAAATAAAATACAATAATCAATGGAATATAAAAGTTTATATTCCCAAATTTAGAGGCTATCAGTATCATGAAGTTTGTTTATCATGGCTGAAGCACGTGGCTGCTGCTGCCCTTGTTGTATCCCTAGCAGACGACGATTTTATGAAAGTTTGGGGGAGAGAGGGGGAAATGTAAGGGTGTCAATATCTTGCCCTGCTCATGTTTTATGTTCCTAACATATTCATCTTGTGTGTTATTGGTCCATTTCCTACTTAGGGAGCAGTTTCATTTTTTGTGTCAAAATGGTCATCATTTCAAGTTTCATTTCCTTCCGCATTCCTGCTCCTTGTCGACCTGGACATCCTGAGCCTGCTGTATCCTAAACTATCAAAGTTTATGGGTCCTGATAGGTAATGTAAATGGTCGAATGTGGGCTACCTACGCTTAGTGCAGAGCCAGTGGGCAATGTCAATGTAGGACCCAGTTTGCCCACTTTTTTGCTAGATCATGAGAGGATGCAATTGGTGCGCGCAAGGAGGTTGAGACGAGGACATGAAAATGAGGGCAGGTAGGCCTATGGGTTCCATCATATGGGCTATTGATATCATTTATCAATTGGCTTCAGGTGTAAACAGATGTGTATAGACGTCGTCTTCTTCTTGTCTTTGGTTGTAGGCCTACAGAGTGGACCTATTCCATTGCATCGCCACACTGGCTGCAGGTTAGGGTTGGGCATTCCCACAATCACAAAAAAACCCAGGCAGGGTTGTATACCAAACCCTCCGAGGAGAGCTGTGGAGTGAGCCTTAGTGGATTCACTGTCAATCCACATCACTGACCAGTCTAGTGAACGGCAAGGGTCTTGCCATCGGTTGGCTTTTTGAAAAACTTCACTTCATTTTGAGTCCAGTAACCAGATTCAGTCTATCAAATCACACTTTATTTGAACTCATTTGGTTGATATTGCAACAACCTTATTTTTCATTAATTGATTTTGAGCATGATGATTACATTGTAATTATCATTGTAACATAACAGGGGTTTGGGAAGAAAAGTATGCCAGCAAACTCAAAAGGGGTGGGATTTAAGGGTTGACCGCTATTTTGGTTAGACCTCCAAATCCTAAAGCAATTAGAACTCTTTTAAAATGTAGTGAATGCTCATTTAAAGGGCGGGAGTCTGTTCTTATATACATGTACCTGAGGCCCAAAAGAAAATGTCGTGCCTTAACTGAAAGCTGAACCAAGAAGCCAACTTCAGCTCACCCTAATCCTACAGTGTATTTGGTCCTTTGGTTGACCACACCAGCTGGTCCAGAGGTATCGCCAAGAAGCCAACTTCAGCTCACCCCAATCCTAAAGTGTATTTGGTCTTTTGGTTGACCACACCAGCTGGTCCAGAGGTATCGCCAAGAAGCCAACTTCAGCTCACCCTAATCCTAAAGTGGATTTGATTTCTGAACTCACTGTCCTTTGGTTGAACACACCAGCAGGTCCAGTGGTATTGCCAAGGAAACATCTTCAGGTCATGGATTCCTAAAATTCTTCTGTTTTTTTTCAGGATCAGCAGACAGAGGATGGACAACATGGCAATGTACATAGTATTATCCCACAGAAGGATTTTGAGGTATCACATTTTGAAATCAGAATAGTTTGAATCAAGTGTCTTCCTTGATTAAGGAACCTATTCCAAACAGATGGGATCCAAAGATGGGTTTGACGATGCAGTTCAAGTCCCATGTACTGGCAGTTGTTACTATGGCAGGAATTGCATCTTATATTCTGTTTAACTTCCATCCTGCATTGCTTATTCGATGAGTTTTAAATAACGCTACTTTTCAGAGCCTTGACTATGACCAGTGCCACAACGAACCTTTCAATGAAATGGCCAACGAAGTCTATCAAAGCAAGGTTAGTAACTCTTTGATGGATGAAATCTGCTAACCCTCACCCTAACCTGGAAAAAATTTCTAAGTCCAAAAAAAGTTTTCACTGGTTTTTTTTGTTTTCTGCTTAAAACGAACCAATATCATCAGTCCCCAAACTTTTTTGACTTTGAAAATTTTGACAAATTTTGACAAATTAATGTCTTATTTCCTGACAACTCTGACCCAACGCTAACCCCGACAAATGGTCACCTTTCTGTTTTCTTGTTATTTCAGTGGTCATATAATAAAGTCGGCTTGGTGAAATGGGTCCTGACATTTTTTGTTGGGTTCTTGACAGCAATGGTGAGTGGTTCAGCCGATTAAGAAAGACACTTTGATGGTATCATCATCGTCTTAATCATAATCATTGTTAACCTTGAAGGTCAAGTCCTGTTTGACCATCATAAGTTTATCAACAGACGTCATGTACCATCTTGCTTGAGCTTCCTAATGGTTGGTCTGTTAGGCCTGGTCTGAACTGTTCGGGAAAGTTTCTTTCTCAGATAGAAAACCAACCACTGCCCTAGGGATGCTGCTGTCGCTAGATAGTCTTTGAATGGCAACGGCCCCTGTTGATCACCCTGTGGAACATGCTTATCAAAACCAAATGACATCTGCAGCGCTCCAGTGGCTGTGGTTAAGAGCTTTGGCACCATCAGTCCTTGACAATTGAGTAATGAGGCTGAGTGATGAACAGAATGATGAAACTTGCTCTTCAATTTCTTTCACTTCAGGTGGCGTTATTTATAGATTCCATCGTGAAGCTGCTGACTGAATGGAAGTTCTCCACCGTTGATGAAAGTATCCAGCAGTGTTCCAAGGATGGTTGTCTGGTGCTCTCTCTCTTGCTGCTGTTGGCCTTCAACGTGATATTTGTTGCCATATCTGCAATATTTGTTGCCATAGAAGTATGTTTAACCTAACTGCACCTGTGCGATTCCTGCACAAGTAGCGATACGAAGAGGTGCCAGAAACAATGAAATAGAATACCGCAACTCTTCAAATAATCGCTATGTAGGGACAGCAGGAAAAAACACACTGAGTTGACCGTTATAATGTTGAGAGAATTATCCAGATGTCTTGTCATAATTGTTGCGTTGATGTATCTTTAAGAATGAGGAGCCTCATCATTGGTCGACTTCAAATGGATATCTTTGGGAAGATTTCAGGTTAGGTGGCCTGGCTATGCGTCTCTCATCCTACATGTATCTGGTCAGATGGAGTGTGTATACCCGAGTGACATGGTAGGCTATGCAACAGATAAGTAATTCTACCCATGTGTCTTGACTCTCTCTCAATCAGGATGTTTAAATGTTTCAGCCAAATGCTGGAGGCTCTGGCATACCAGAGGTCAAGTGCTACCTCAACGGTGTGAAGGTGCCAATGGTGGTGCGGCTGAAGACCCTTGTCTGTAAGGCTGTGGGAGTCCTGTTCAGTGTGTCGGGAGGTAAGTTACATTGTCTTGGAGAAAGTGATTAAGCTGACAGTCCTCATTCTCGAATAGAATTACTCGCTTTTCAGTAAAGTCTATCAGGCTGAATCAAAGACTCTATATGCTGGAAACTATAATGATATGCAATGTCAGCTACATGTCCTAGCCATCTTTATAATCAGCTACAGTTGATTCAATTCGTTCCCCTTTGTCTTTATTACAGCCAGAGTTTCTTTCTTCTTCAGGTTTATTTGTTGGGAAGGAAGGTCCAATGATCCATAGTGGTGCTGTAGTAGGAGCTGGTTTACCACAGTTCCCCTTCGTCTTTATTACAGCCAGAGTTTCTTTCTTCTTCAGGTTTATTTGTTGGGAAGGAAGGTCCAATGATCCATAGTGGTGCTGTAGTAGGAGCTGGTTTACCACAGTTCCCCTTCGTCTTTATTACAGCCAGAGTTTCTTTCTTCTTCAGGTTTATTTGTTGGGAAGGAAGGTCCAATGATCCATAGTGGTGCTGTAGTAGGAGCTGGTTTACCACAGTTCCAAAGTATTTCATGTCAAAAAGTTGATTTTAAATATGCCGTGTTTCGTAGTGATCGAGACAAACGTGACTTCGTCTCTGGAGGAGCTGCTGCTGGTGTGGCAGGTATGGTTTGTTAATAGTAATCACTCGAGGCAGGGAGGCTTAAAGCTTCACTAGAACTTAGTTTGGAGGAAATTATTAACCAATCTTATGTTGATGACTGTTTCTGATATTGTTCCTAGATGTCGTAGCTGAGAAAGGTTTCGTCTCCTTACAGCTGCATTTGGTGCTCCCATAGGTGGTGTTCTGTTCAGTCTGGAGGAAGGATCATCTTTCTGGAATCAGAAGTTAACATGGCGAACGGTAAGATTGCCCGAGCTTGGAGTAACATGTAGGTTTGTGATAACTATGTATCTGGAATTCTTGATACCAAGATGAAGGTCTTAAGATTTGGGGTGTTGTCTAACATCATTGGTCTTGTTCTGCAAGCAGTGGAAAACAAGTTGACAATTCATACTCATGTTCTTTCCAGTTTTTCTGCTCAATGTCTGCTTCCTTCTCACTGAATTTCTTCCTCTCCGGGATGTCAAAAATAGATGGCAAAGAACAGTGGGGCTACTTCTATCTACCTGGTCTCATTAACTTTGGAGTTTTTAGTGTAAGTACTTACAGGGATGAAGAATAAGCTAAATAACCTAGACCAAAAGAACTGTTGCAGATGAGCATGTGATCAGTACCATACCTTGCTAATAGTTGGCAGCTCTGTATTCTGCTCCCTCGTGCAACCTCCATCATGCTGCTTTTGTTTATCACGGTAGTTTTCTAAATGTTAGTAAACAGTAACTGTTCATGATAGACACCCCTATTATCATGGAACCTGTCCCGTGCCCGGGCTAGAATCACTTCAGGACAAAGGGCTATAGCCTAAGTTCTTCTTCTTTGATCCAGTGTCCTGAAGACCAACCAAACTGCCGTCTCTGGAGTGGATGGGACCTGCTCATATTCCTGCTCATGGGCATCATCGGAGGACTGCTTGGTGCCCTCTTCAATCAGATCAACAAACTACTTACTGTCTATCGTCTCAAATATGTTACAAGGAAACCAAAAGTTTTCAAGTGAGATTGTACAGATCAAACCCAATATGTTATTTTTAGACTTTGAAAATTTTCACTTTTTTTTTCTCGCTCAAAATGAACCAGGCAGCACCGCTAAGATATCTCATGCACAGGGATGCGTTGTAGGTGCTTGTGCTTATTGCAATCATTGTAGAATCTTCCAACCAGTAAATTGTGCATGATGGAAAGAGGTGAAAAACTGATATCAGCCAAGACATTGGAACAACAATGTTAAGACTCCTTTGGATTGTTTTTCAGTATCCTTGAAGCCATTTTGATAGCTGCCACGACAACCACAGTAGCATTCATGGCTGCCATGTGCCTGGGACAGTGCAAGAAGTTAGCTGAGGTAAGAAGGTATTGGTTGCACTGTAGCAAACGTATGGAATCACACTCATTTGTGAATGATGGGTTTAGTTAGATGGCAGATTATTATACCTCAGCAGTCCTTTGAGTAATCTTGACTCTTCCTTCTCTGCAGCATCCAGCTAATGCCACAGTAGCTTGATGACCCTTAGTGGCAGCCTGACCCATCATCCTTAACCTGTGTGTGTACCTACATGTACTTGTTCACATGGGATTGTCCCTATAGTATCTCTCTCATATCTCTAGCACCAAGCCAATGCCACGGTACGTACTTACTTCTGTGATAAAGGCGAGTACAATGACATGGCCACGCTATTCTTCAATCCGTCCGAGGCTGCCATCAAGCAACTCTTTCATTTAGAGGGTAAGCAATGAGGTCTTAACAATTCCTTAATATTGGTCAAGTAATCAGGCATGCGCTGGGTTGTTCGAAAACCATGTCTGCTTTAACAGAGATAAATAACGTCTTTGGTGCCAATAGCAGGACATGCAAAGGATCCCATCTAAGTGGACAGTAGCTTCAGAAAGATTTCTCTCCCTGCTCTTTTGAAAAAGTCTCATGGAGTCTTACATTTGACTTGTCTGCACAGAGGAATCATTGATATTTCAGGCAACTTCAGTCTTCCATCGTTGGCAATCTTCTTCATCTGCTTCTTCTTCCTGGCCTGTTGGACGTACGGGTGCGGTGTCCCAAGTGGTCTATTTGTTCCTGCCTTGCTCTGCGGTGCCTCATATGGGCGATTCGTGTCAACCATCTTGTATGAGTGAGTATGAATTCAATTCAAGATATGTCTACTGGGTGATGACATTCACAGGCACTGTTATCTCAGCTGCAATCATCTTCATTTGGTTCTGTGGTTCAGGAATAAGATCATGCCACCAGGTGAGGAAGACCCCATCCAAGGAGAGAGTCGCTCCTCAGGTCATCTTGGCACGGTACCATCACGAACACTCACATTGAAGAAGAACATCTATGTTTTGTTTATCATTTCCAGGTTTCTTGGTTACCAACATGGCTCCTCGGGGACTTTCGCCTTGATAGGTGCAGCGGCTTTTCTTGGCGGCATCGTGCGGATGACGATTAGCCTCAATGTGATATTAATCGAGGCGACCAATGAGATCTCACTTGGCCTTCCGCTCATGATTGTTCTTCTGGTGAGTAGTCTCATTCTGAAATGGGTGATTTGTCCTCTTGAGCAAATCACTTTACTTGTCAAGTGTTCAACAAGATACTGAATGTCGAAGCTAGTAGTCAAAATGAGATGGATGAAATGACACCCTGATTGATGAGCTCATCGATGTTGTAATAAACTCAATGTATTATGCAGAAACGTTGGCCCTGCCAACATCATGACACAGGTATCGTCGTCACTTTTTACGTCAATCACCTTGTTTGTCGTTTATGGCCATTTTGTGTTTGATTATGGTCTCGGGGTCTTTTGTGTGAAAAATAAGTCTCATACTATTACATGTCACATGACCTCACTCTGAAGCTTTTGTATATTGATAAACGACATCCAGTTTTGGATGACAGAGACCTGTCTTAGAACAAACCAAGTTGGCACATGATCATTCCTTGAAACAGGAAACAAAAGCAATAAATTCTTTCGTTGTAAGTTGGAAATGGATACTAGCACATTCTGTCAGATATATCTATATTAGGTTTGCCAGGAGGAACTTGGCCAGGTTCCAAAGTATCAACAAACCAGAGTTATTGATAACTCAAAGCCCACCTACACTATGTAAGTTCCTAACCAAAGTAACAGTGTCGAAGGACTTCAATCGTCGACTCTTCTTTCCATATTGCGTGTTAGTTTATGGCGATATCCCAGGGTGTTCTTTGCGTTATGTTGGTTAACATACTCTTTCCAATATAAATGAGATTACTTGTTGTATTCAAGATTGTTTGTTGTTAAGTTAACTGAGCACTTGGTTGATTGGGTGATAGATTTGAGCTACTGTTTCAGGTTGCCAAATGGGTGGGAGACTTTTTCAATGAGGGTATTTATGACATACACATTGAGCTGAAGGGTGTCCCTCTCCTCGGCTGGGAGCCGCCATTTGGTGTTCACAAGTAAGTGTAGTATTATTGAGGATACGAGGAAGGTTATTTATGACATACATAACAAGCTGAAGGGTGTCTTAGGAGCCTGCTTCCACCCAACTAAGGATTTAGCTTCAAGCACGCTGCGAAAAGCTTTTTTATTGCTTCAAGCTGTGTCGTAGTCACAAAAAAACTCCGAGGTCGAGTAACCAAAGTTATCTGCTGTTCACTCTTTTGACACGGAGACTCTGCCATCTGATGCCTGTGCCAAACACTGCATATAGGGAGAGCCACTTTGAAGTATATTCTATCGGTGAATGTGAGCCGTGCTTGTTCTTCTGGCCTCTGCCACCAGATATAGGTATCACCTCTTACACATGTCCATCAAATTGGACAAAGTTTTATCGACTTTGGTTTCAGAAAGTTCGTTCTGGGCAGGTTATGTTTGCTGTGGGCTGGTTATTGTATGAATGCCATTGACATTCTGGAACACGACCCGTGGATTGAATATGATGAAAGAGCACTTTATCAGGCTTCCTGTTGTGGCCAGTGTCTTGTGTTTTCTGTGATCTCAGTCAGCACTTTTAATCACTTCAGATTACGAGCCAAAGACATCATGGACACAGACATCATGTACATGTACCCTCACAGTCGCGTCGGCTCAATTATCCAGATGTTACGCACAACTTCCCACAATGCATTTCCTGTGGTGACTTTGGAAAAGAGTCATAAGGCGGACAATATCAAGCGACTTGGTCGTGGACGTTTGGATCATAACATTAAATACAGGGTAATCTTCTACCAAATGCTTTAGGCCTATTTAGAAAACAAACAGCCTTTTGCACCAGGCACCAGACATCTCCAAATGAAAAAGTCTGAGAACATATTGTTTATTTGTTTGGTTTGGAAAAATGGAATCAGAATTATTGAGATAAGTCGAAAACATGTTGGAAATGTAAGACATTAGGGGCAGTGTCATCAGAAGCTCTTAAGTAACTATAGGATTGGATATACTTAGGTATTTGATGTGGTCAGAAAAATAAACCTGGACTTTAGTACAGATAAACCTCACAGAGGATGTAACCGTTATTTTTAGTGTCGGTAAAATGGGCTCAGACTTGTTTTTAAAGATTGGCTTGTTGGAAATCTGAGAGGGTCAGACTGTTAGGAAGATGAGAAGTTTTGGGTCAAAATGATAAAACAGACACATTTTACATTTCCTGGTCCTAGACATGTCTGAATGAAAAACTCAAAGCAAGATTATTCTATGATGTTGTATGGCATAGATAGTGGATTGGAAAAATGGATTTACTCTTCTTTGCCAGATAAGTCGGGCATAAAGCTGATTTAGGCAGTCAGAAATATGCTGGTCAAAATATGTCGTAAAGTGAGGCCTAGTGTTCAGCCATAAAAACCAAATCTTCTTACAGATATGATCTGGTTGATGTAGGACTATGGCTATGGTTGTATAAAGTTGTTCAGCTCTTTGGCATGATGAGAGGGAAACTTGATTATGTTCTTGGTCCGGTCATGTAAACAGTCCATAGACCTGGACAATTGAAAGCAGGGTAACGTTTCCAAGATTTTCGATGGAGACCAACTTCTGGAATTTTAAAAATACTTCAATGGAGACCAACTTTTAGAATTTTGAAAATAGTTTGACATAGTTTGCCCATAATAAAGTGGATGCTATTTACAGGCAAAAACTGCTTGAACTTCTATGGAATACATACTTTTTATCAGTTTATATAAGCATTTCCTTTGACGCTGGCTTTTCCTGACTGATATCATTGAAATATGTGACATGAATAGAATCATACTTTATAGGTATTTTCATATAAAGCTTTGCTATGATCCGACTCCCTTTTGTGCATTGTTAATATCAGATAATATCGGTTTAGATTTCACGGATGAACTTGCCATTTTTTAAGCATCAGGTCTTACAGATATGGGTAAAATCTGCGTAATGATAAACGGCCTTTTTCTCTTCTTGTGACATGACACCTCTGCTATCCATATTAATCATGAGCCACAAAGTAAGAGTCGCATGTAGGCTGTAGTAAGCCCCAACCCTGGGAGGTTGACTTCGTGTCAGGTTGAGTTTCTCCATGTCATATTCCAGAACTATTGGGCAGGTTTTTCTGACTGTTGCCTCTGCCATCCGTCTGAATCCATTATTAGAAGAGTGTGTTTTTCTTTCAAATTGACTGTAAATCTTTGAAACGAATCACTGTTGCACATTATTGTTTTATATCATCACCAATATCATCAGTCCCAAACCTTTTATAAACAGTAGAAGGAGGTTGTTGTTATGCTATTAGACACCAAGAGTGTCTTGGTGTTTCATGATCTTGGTGCTATTAGACACCAAGAGTGTCTTGGTGTTTCATGATCTTGGTGCTATTAGACACCAAGAGTGTCTTGGTGTTTCATGATCTTGGTGCTATTAGACACCAAGAGTGTCTTGGTGTTTCATGATCTTGGTGCTATTAGACACCAAGAGTGTCTTGGTGTTTCATGATCTTGGTGCTATTAGACACCAAGAGTGTCTTGGTGTTTCATGATCTTGGTGCTATTAGACACCAAGAGTGTCTTGGTGTTTCATGATGTTGGTGCTATTAGACACCAAGAGTGTCTTGGTGTTTCATGATCTTGGTGCTATTAGACACCAAGAGTGTCTTGGTGTTTCATGATCTTGGTGCTATTAGACACCAAGAGTGTCTTGGTATTTCATGATCTTGGTGCTATTAGACACCAAGAGTGTCTTGGTGTTTCATGATCTTGGTGCTATTAGACACCAAGAGTGTCTTGGTGTTTCATGATCTTGGTGCTATTAGACACCAAGAGTGTCTTGGTGTTTCATGATCTTGGTGCTATTAGACACCAAGAGTGTCTTGCTGTTTCATGATCTTGGTGCTATTAGACACCAAGAGTGTCTTGGTATTTCATGATCTTGGTGCTATTAGACACCAAGAGTGTCTTGGTATTTCATGATCTTGGTGCTATTAGACACCAAGAGTGTCTTGCTGTTTCATGATCTTGGTGCTATTAGACACCAAGAGTGTCTTGGTGTTTCATGATCTTGGTGCTATTAGACACCAAGAGTGTCTTGGTGTTTCATGATCTTGGTGCTATTAGACACCAAGAGTGTCTTGCTGTTTCATGATCTTGGTGCTATTAGACACCAAGAGTGTCTTGGTATTTCATGATCTTGGTGCTATTAGACACCAAGAGTGTCTTGGTGTTTCATGATCTTGGTGCTATTAGACACCAAGAGTGTCTTGGTATTTCATGATCTTGGTGCTATTAGACACCAAGAGTGTCTTGGTATTTCATGATCTTGGTGCTATTAGACACCAAGAGTGTCTTGCTGTTTCATGATCTTGGTGCTTTGTCTTGTACAGATCCAGAGTCTGGTGACGAGGGAGGGAGAGCATCGAAGGCGATTAATCAGCCTTTCTCCATCCACCCGTGTTCTAGAACTGACTGCAACTGCCTCAAGTGAGGAAAGCGGAGAGCGCAGGGGTCGGGTCATGTCTGATCCACACTTGTCCCAAAGGATAAAAAGGTAAGGTCAAAGTACAAGTTTGGTAAGGTTGGTATTATCTTCAAACAATGTTCCATGTTCCCACTCAAACAGTTGAAGCCATTGTTTGAACCTGTGAGTGACATGTTGGATATGCCAATTACATGGGATGATAGATATGGGTACATCTTTTGAAATCAAAGTTGGTTCGCCTTCTTTGGTCAGGAAAAGACGAAATGCTCCCGTATTGTGTTATACTAGATTACTATTTGTTCAAAGATGAGCATTGTTCTTTGTCTTCTCCCCGCACTGAATTAGCCAAGCATTGTGTCAACTCTGAGTTTGACAAGTGAGATTGATATTTGTGTCCTTTCCTTTGATCGTTTTGTGTCCATGATCGGGTTTATCGTCTCTGATTACGAGCAACCTTTTTGGATTTGGTCGTTTTTTAAGAGAGTTTGGCATGTGAGTAGGATTGCTCTTTACCCGAATTATTGCCAGAGTTTTGTCGAAGTAGCAAATGCACTTGTGTCTCTTTTAAGATATGCTTTCCACGCTCTGTTTTCACTATCACCTCTCTATTAGAAAGGATACAAGGATCTTATTACATTGGGTTGTCTCACTCAGTTTAAAGGCATTGTTTTGTTAACCCTTTTGCTGGTGATGGGCAGGATGGCATGGCATTGATCCAAGATGGTGAAAAATGGTTATTTTAGTGAAAAAACCTGCCAGCGAAAGCGTTGAACACAAGGAGATGTTAAACAAACATCAGCCAACAGACCACTTCTTCGAAATGTTTGTGTCTTGAGGGATTTTAGAACACGCACAATGTTTTTCCATTTGTTCCAGTGATCCCTACGAACCTGAGGAGTCAGACGACCACTTCCAACCTCTCCGATTCCATGGTATCATCCTGCGATCACAGCTCACTGTGCTCATTGAGAAAGGAGTGTGTTACAGTGAGACTGAGCCGGTAAGTGAGTGTGTTACAGTGAGACCGAGTCGGTAAGTGACTCACTTTCTATTCAAATACAAGTTTCAGGGTTTCCAACTTGTCCTCAGCTCAGCTTGGCGGTAAAGGGTGACTGTGGAACTGATGAGCTGGAAGATGCTGACTCGCATGCACAGCATGGAGCACACTTCCCATCAAAGGTGATGTCATAATCATTCACTGGACTATTGAAGGGCCTATCACTCTCCCTCAATCACAATTCAGTGAAACTTATTTATATGTGGAAATGAGAGAGTACTTTGGAAGAATATTCAAAAAGAAGTAACACAAAGACTTGTTAATAATTTAAACCATGAGTGAATCCAGGTGAATTTATTAGCCAATCGGACATCACATAACAGGCAAGCTTGTTCTTGGATTGACAAAAGATGGTGTCATCGAGAATGGATATGATCGAGAGAATGTACATCGTAATTGTATTACTATTGAATTTACCTACCATAAACATGGTTGACTAAAGCTTCCTAAATATTTTGGTTTCTGTGATGATAGGTTTCCTAAATGTCCTGAGATTTCTACAGTAACCTTTATACCCTCAATTCCCTGAATGGACTCTTCTAATGCATTAACTGGAAGAGTCTATACATTGAAATGGGAACTCCTCTAATGTCCTAACAAGAAGAGTCTATTTACAGTTAAATGGGGGTGAAACTCCCCCACTTTCCTGAATGGCCTCTTCTGATGCAGTGACCAGAGGAGTTTGCACAGAAAGACGATGACAAAAAGATGAATTTGAAAGAAGGTTACTATTATTGTAGGAAGAGTATTGTCTAGCTGTATTCATCGATAACAAGGGAAGATCACATACATTGGTTCAGTGTTTTATTCCAGATGCTTTTCTAAGTTTCAGAGCAGGTCTAATTAAAGTGAGTCTACACGATCTCTGGGTACATTTTCTATATTCCTGGACTGCGTTGCTAAGATCTTATTATCGCTATTTCAACAAAAAGGGCAACTTCATGCACCCATACTACGCGGTAATAGTGAGCGATTAACTGTAATTCTTGGATCAACCATTTCCACCGGAGCATTTTTCCGCTCTGTAGACAATGGCATGATGCAATTAGACCAGATTACGAATGACGGTCGTTTTGCCAATTGACCGATGCTAATTTTGGGGGAGTTTCCCAGATTGCCTGATTGGCTGATTGTACCGCACCTTTTCGTGTCTTTGTAAAAGGTGCTTTGTTTTATGAGCTGTGGAGCGATAGTCTGTAAAGTTGCTCTGACTGCTCAACTTTGCCGGACGAAATTGCACAGCAATTGATTATTTGATGTCAGTTCGACCTCAGCTCCCTACAAAGAGAAACAAATTGGCCAAATTACCGCCACATTGGCGATCAGGAATGAGTATCCAATTGAACAAGGGATGAACAGACAATAGGTCTGAAGATCACTTCCAGTTCAAACTGGTTTGGAGCAGTGAGCTCTGTCGAACTAAGGTCAGATGATAGAAAAAGGTCCGAGCTGCGCTTAGATCTTATTGACATGGAAAAGGTACCAAGAGATCGTAGCAGTTTACACTTGCGACCAAGGAAACTGAGAGTGTCTTTTGAAGTCTTCAACAGGGCTTGGTGTGTTGTCTTTATTTGCTGAAGATGTACCGTGTGCACACATGACTGGATTCGAAGGTGTAGGAAAGATTTCATTGATCTTTTGTTGAAATAGTGTGATGGCCGATTTCGTAACACTTCACTTGAATGTTCGCTGCACGCACTCACCACCAGAGGTCTCTGTAAGAGAAAGCAATAACCGTTAACGGAGTCGGAAGTAACTTTCGACAGTCAGAAATTGTGTTTGCTCCAAAATGATGTCCTTGGTTCCACGATTTATCTCTCTTGCCTAATTTTACATGAAAATTCATTGAAGAAAGTCAATTTTTGGAAATCATCTAAAAAGCAGGCAGAAAGTTATCATTTAACTCTAACTTGACAGTTTTAATGAAATATGGTGTTACGTACCTCTTCGAGGAAGCAGACCAGCCATGTTGGCCGCTTAGCTTGATGACCTAGTGGCATCCTCTACAGCACGTTCCTTCGACTCCCATGCATGGACGATATAAGCAATGGATTTTAGTACTCGCTGTGCATCGTATGTGGAATCTTGGGTTGAGGATCTGATCGCCTGGAGATAATCTTGGAATTTGTTATCCTCTGCAAAGACATGGACAGAATCTTTTGATGAGTTTTTCATGAAAAAAGTAAAATTGAGACCAAAAGAGAGAAAAATTTGAGATTCGCTTTGTCTCAATCTCAGTCTCACGACTGCCTTTTGCTCTTCTTCCCTGAAGTGTAAGAAGTACGTTATTACTGATGCTGATAAAACACGTTGTGCCTAAAGTCATTACTATTTTGATGCTGAGAAAACACAACTGTATGCAATCTTTCAAGCATAGATTAATCTCTGCTTGATGCAACACGTTCAGTATCAAAAGGGTTGATGCTGCACTGCTTTGTGTAATCCACTCAGACATTGACAGTAATATTGAGTCTGTTTCTGACCTTTTCCCACTACCACACGCCCCTTGGGTGTATTTAAAGTTCATCAGTTACAAGAGAGGTGTGGGTGTCAGTACTATAGGCCTAAATAGCCCATAGACTTTTTGAAGTCATACCTTTTCATTCATTGTAGCAAGGATTCATTATGGAATCCTTGATTGGTAAATGGAGTCCTTATGGCCGTGTGTACATGTCCAAATGTAGCCATCATCAAAAGGCCTCTTGCCATGCTCATTTTAAAGATTGGTTACTCTCAGTGCAGACCCATGTGTAGGCAAACCCTGCTTGATTGGTGGGAAGATTATAAGTGGGTCACATTGTCTTGCTCAATGAAACTTTGGGATAGAGACCCCCACTTTGTCAGGTACACAAAGCAGGCAAAATAAGCCTTATTCGTTCCTAAGAAACGAACAGAATGCTTTGGACATGGTGTAAAAATCCCATTCATCTTTGGGCCTCAAGTTGCACTGTCTAAATGCTTTGAAAACTTCGATATTTGCTAGCTCAGGTGACGAGGAGGAGGATATCGGGAAATGGTAATATGCGCAGGGCTTTGTTGCCTTGACATGATATACCATGAGGATACTTTTACAGGTTTCTCTCGGAAAAAACAAACATTTGTAATTCCTGTTCTCTTAGATATTTTTGTGCTTTACCAAGTTATAAGATGTCCGTTTTTGTGCCAGATAGTTTTGATGCTGTGACCAGGAGTTCGCTAACTTCTTTTATGGTTATCCAATTGCTTGGGCCCATGTTGCAATTGGATAATCTGTGGAGGTTAACTGAGTTCCTGCTGTCACAAAGTGTTGATGGCACCGGAATGCATCAGTGATGATTTACAGTATTGACAGACTTCCCTTCCAAGAAGAAACAGAGCTTTTACACTGCACCTGTATCAGAGCTTTAACGATGACAAAAAGAAATCAAAAGTTAGTGAAATTAACAGACAAGTTTATGTTGCACCAATATCCTATAGATTCACCAAAATCTCTTCTCCAATATTGCTTTGCCTTAAGGGCCTTGTTGTCCATTACACGTTGGTCTCTAGTTTAGGAGATAATGGCAAGTGAAAGTTGGCACCAAGTTAAAGACTGAACTTCACATGATTAGCATTGTGTTCAACCATAGACCAACTAACTTGCAAAGCACTTCAACCGTGCTTGACAAAATGGAACTGGACAAGTATTCAATCATTCTGAAATATTCACAGACTACAGGTTTAAAGTTTACTTTAAATGCAGAATTTCGATTTAATATCCCATCTGCTCCGGGCTGCTGTATAATCAAGTTACACTTGTTTTAGATTGACCCTGTGCCAACTTTGGTGGTATAATCTGCCCATCATAGCCAAGCTCTACCCTGATTGGTTCCTTGTGATGGCGATGCTTGCTGGCGATATCATTCGTAGCTACTAATCTTATTTTGCCACGAGCCAAAGTAGCCAATCAAATGAATATCATAACGGGCATGAGGGACGCCGGGATAGATATTAAAACAGATTAGGTTTCGAGTTTCCTATTGCATCAGTTGATGATGTGTATAATCTGTATTCATATTGATTCTTAATTATAGAGTGCTTTTTAATGGACTTTAATGTGATTATCTACAGTTACCTGTACATTTTACTTCTTTAAATGTATCATTCTTTTATTGAATTGAGTTGAAAGTGTCTGATCATCCGTTTTCCAGAGAATTGCCGTTTTATCAAGGACTGATAATTAGTGCTTCCTCCAAGTACAAGGAAACATTTCATATCAAAGAAAACGGATTTCCAATATTTTTTCAAAGGAAACATGAAGCATTAAAGTTTTCGCCTCAAGAATTACAAACTCACGTCATCTTTTAATTCTCATAGGATTTGCAATGTTCATGAGAAAAAAATCGAAATTGAACTCAACAAACAGGAAAGAAACATTTTTGTGGTGAACCTCAAGTTTTTTTATGATTTGAAGATTAGAGTGAGTCGTCGATTAAAAAGCCACCTATTATCGATACATTCACCGATATATGACATTACCGTAACTCAGTATGATTCTCACTGATGAGGAGATTGTCTCCTCAAGTGTCGAGATCAAATACCTGCCCAAGGTCATGATCATGTGTCTATTATCCTTATAAAGGGGTAATGTGAGCGACTGAAACCAGTTGGATTTAGGCTGTATAAGTCTCATGATTATTATTATTATAAAGTCAGAATCCTGGCATTCTTTGCTTCCTTCTGATCAACAGAAGACTGGGCACAGCTAAAGGTCTTTGGTGTTTCTTACATAATACATGTATTATATGTAATCATAATTGACTAAGACCAATGAACCATTACAATGTACAACTAATACCTGGTTGGTGTTCATTCAAGCAGACAGCATTCACCCTGTCAATGAGTGTATACCAGTTAATACCAGTCCTCTACACAGTCTCACTCGCATTATTTGAGTAGTTCTCGCACTTTTCTCGTAAACTAATCTGGTTTAGTAACAATTATAATTTTCAAACTAGTTATTGATCCACCATTTGTGAAAATAATGAAAATGAAATGTTTGCTTGCTTGCTTGCTTGCACTTTTCTGCCACCAATGAAAGTCAGTCATCAAAGTGAAAGAATCTTAAAGTACACCATACACACTTTGGAAGTTATTTTCTTTCAGTATATCAGCAACACTTTGACCAGATGAAAACAAACTGATAAAATCTTTCAGCTCAAATTCTCCTATATTCGTCCAACTCTAGCTAATCTCCCCCCATAGAGGATTAAAGTAAGCTTAACTGACATTCAAGCCATTTCTAGATAAACCACCAGGGAACACATCAACAGATATAATCTCACTTTGAAATCGAAAACGAAAGAAGATTCAAAGTGAGGGGGCAGCAGCTAGGTGTCGTTTTGGCTTTATGAGTTTGAAGCCAAACAACAATGGTGACTGGCGGTTTCAAACAACACTCATGGTAAATCAAGCTGGGCAAAGGCGTTTATTGTCTTCCCTTTCATGTCTCATCAGACCTGCAGGACCTCTGATATTTTAAATGGATTGAGTTTTTTAAGGCTAAGATGCACCTTTGACCAATGTTTGATTGTTATATTTTTCAGTGATACCTTGGTCATCTGTTCATGAAAACCTTCAGAAGAATCTATTGCGACCTGAAACCAGTAAAGCCTATCGCTTTGCCACTGTGATACTGCTCCTGTCTCATGTCTGCTGAATCAGCCATCAGCTCAGAGTGGCAGACGTTCATCAATTGGGTAAAACACCCAGAAAGATACACATCTTTGGTCTTATAGGTGTCTTCTGCCAGATTTGTACAATTCACAAATTCCCTGTTGGCGCCGTTATGCGAACACATGCCTGATCAGAGTTTTCGTTTGGTTCAAATTGACCCCTCGAGTTTTTGATTGGATAGCGCGATCAGGTTACAATCTCCCCTTCGGTATAGGAGAATCTCATGTGTGGCGTTTACCGAAGGCTCACTTGGCTGATGGATTTGTCGCGTCTGTGAAGCAACCAATAAAAGCGTCAGTGGCATTCCATAACAATCCCAACACCACATGGTGTCTTCCCAAGATCCGCTATTGCCGCAGGGCAATTCCTTTTATCTGCCACTAATATTTAATCAGACATTACAATCAAGGATGGACAAATTTTGGCAGTTGAGAAAAAACTTGGGGACGCGCCTCAATATGTTTCTGATTGTTTTCCTAAATGAGGTATCTCGGGTATGTTTGATCTCGTAGGATGTGGCCGCAGGCTGCCCCTTTATATTTGATCCACCATACCAGTAACCCTTGTATGATTGTTTCTCTCACCCAGGTATTACTAAAAATTAATGTTGCTGGGTCACTTTTTGTTGGTGTTCAGTCGGTCAACACTGGTTATTGCAGTGTGCTTGGAATAATACTGAAGTGATTCTAAAGTCTGTTCAGGAATTGGCTCACTTACCATGAATACCAACAGCCAGATCATTTTGTTTCTGCTCTTTGTTTGCTGAATGAAGGCTGTTGAAATGGCTAATTGACACCTTATATAATTCTTATTCCTGCTTTAGAATATCCAATCGCATTGACTTGTGTAACATAACTTCCAATGCTTGAAGGCATAGCCACATGCTTGACAGTGACAACAGTCAATAGAAGCAGTGGATTTCCATGTCATATCCTTCTACCCCATTAGAATGCAAAGGCACATCCATGCATTACGTTTTCATTTCAAACTGTTGTCTCTGGCTAATTCGATTGATACCAAAAAGGAAGCTCTCAGTTTGTCAGGATGGGGCTGATGTTTGAAAGACAATTTGTAATCAACCAAAATAAAGAAAGTTAGATAGATTATTTTTGCTTGAAATTTAGTGAATTGCAAAGATTTAGCAGCTCAAAACTTGGCAGTTTAATGTATTAAAGAGCAAAAAAAGGAGTGTCACTCAGTGTGTTGAACCCCCTTCGATGCAACATGCAGATGAGATTTCCAGTTTATGCAAATCTAATATACTCAACATTACCTTTCATATCTAGAGACAACAAATCAACTATAAAACAAAACTCTTTTCATATCCACAAACAGTCAACATCAAATCTGAGCATTTCAAAACATACGTTGCATTAAACAGGAAAGCCTTGGTCTTTTAGAAAGAAACCTATCTAGTTCTCTTCCATTCCGAGTGCAGTAATTTAATTTCTTCCAGATATTTCACTACACTTCGTTGAGTTTGTTTTAGCGATTTCACCCTTCAAATCTAAAGTGATTTTTTGTGCAAAATGCCACCATCAAACGTTTCAATTCGACATATTTATTTGCAAAATTTCATGACATTTTCTGGTTTGCTGGGAAGCTGCAGTGCGAAATGTAATTATGGCAAAAACGTGTGCTGTGGATCGCATGTTGTAGTCTATTCTTGGTTGCCGAGAAATGGCTTTATTTTGGCATGACACTGTTGAATGATATGTCAGTGGATTAGCACTAACAGCCACTGATGTCTCAACTGGTTTTTGCCACTTCAGAAAGCCTTTGAAGACTGTTGAAGGAACTAGAAGATTTATAGGATCTACATTGGGGAACCTCCCAAGTGGATATCTCTGTTAGCAAATCTCTGTCAGACAATGCCTGTCAACAAAACTTCAAAGTATTGTTTGTCAGCTGAGCTACAAAGCCAACCTTGCGATGTGACTGTTTGTCTTAAAAATGTCCCATGGACACTATATCAAAACGTTGTGCCAAGAGCTCTTGTTCATCTTTTGCCGCTGTTTCATTCTGATTGATTCAATTTAGAGACAAAATTAACAACCAATCAGATTGTGAATAAGATTCAGCCCGCCCTGAGGTGGTGGCAAATATCGTCATATCGCTGTGTGGCATGAGAGTCCATCACTAATGAAGCATGCAGATTAAAAAGGTGACCCTCTCAGGGCCTCTTCTAATTAATGGAATGGGGAGCTAGTGACAGACCTTTTGTTTTACTGAGGGAGGAAATGTAAGAAGAAAGGCATGGACACTCTACCTAAATCTAGTTGTCATTGCAACAAATTTGGTTGGCACTCTGTGATTGTTGAATTTATAAGGCAGTGCTCTCCAGATTTTGCAAGAGAATTGAAATCAAGCTCCCAATACCTTTAAGCCCTGCAGACATGTGAGTTTAAGTGGTGGTAACTTATTCTTGTTAAGATATGTTTCAAAGTCCCTGCAGCTACACTTGGTCTGTATCTGATCAAAATTGGTCCGAGTGTCTGAACTTTCATTTCTGAGACGTTTGCTTGGTAAATTGGTTCTTTAATAGCTTCGTTACAGATTTTAAGGTTGCCGGGCATTTATTTCATTTTGATAACGAGAGATTCTTATAGGTTTAAGGGTCCTCAGACTTGTCTCAGTGGGAATGATCATACTTATCTACTTATCACCAGAGTCTTTTATCAAATTCTTTCATTCTGTTACTATTTTTGACCTACCAGTGGCTTATTTGGGGAACCTGTCAAAGATAGGTTTGGCTAGATATAGGCTAAAGGGGTCTGCCATACATCAAGATACACCAACCACTTCCAGCATCTGGTACAAACTTGCTGGAAACTTGTCTCCCGAGTTGCTCGATCATTTCCCAAGGCTTAGCATGCGATACCAGCAGTTTCCAATAGTCTAGAAAAACACCAAAGGAGGAGATGATCATCTCAGTGGCCCAAGGGGTTTTCTTTGTTATCTTACTGTATTGATCTTGGTATAATGGAAGGGCCATGTTTTTGATAGTTGCTCCTTTCTCTTGACCATACAGAGATGAACCGATAATCAATCTCTACATCCCCTAATTGCAAACCATTGTTCTTACCACAGTGGCCAATGGATACTTGGTTTAGTTTTTATGTCTGTCTGTGGTGGAACCAGATTTGAACAAAAACTATCATATTTCTATGTACATCCCTCGCTAAAGCTTTAGAGGAAACTCCTCCAAGATAGATTGAATGCAAAAGAAGAACTCCTAGGGTGAAAAATGATCAAATATGATGTTTCTTTTGATGCTAATGAAAAAAAGTACATGTTACACATGCCATCAGAGTCTAAGCTGAGGAAGTTTTCATTCTATCGGCTTGTACAAGCTTGATATCAATCCCTCTATTGAATATCAATAGCAGCCCTAGAGGCATGGTAAAGCTGAGGCATAACCAGTGTTCGAACAAGTTTCCTTTATTTAACCGAATATCTGGTTGCATCAGTATTACATTCTGATCTGTTTGAGTGACTGTGGACCAGGTAATGTTTGCAACATGAGAATTAGCTAACAGTCTCAACCCCAAACCAGGACAAGTAGTTTGCCCAAGGTCCTAATACCACCCCTAATCATTCTACCTTCTCCGGTTGAATTCATTCCGCCTGTATCTGGACCACCCCATGATCAGCAATTCCTGTTTTACATCAAGTTCCGAACTTAATTGCAGCAGAAACTTCTTCCACGATGTGTGCACATCTTTTATCTTTGAGGAGAGCCTCTTGTCTTTCTTATGTAGAGAACAAATGAACATCGTGAAAGAAAGGATAGGATTCTTTTGAAGTATGAATGATTCAGATATGCTGAGAAATTGGTGGTTAATGGACACTTCTCTGTGCAAGTTTAGGAGACACAAGTAACAATGTGATTATCAGTTTCAAAGGAATTGAGGATTCACCAGCAGACAACGTTCTGAATTACTATGACATCTAGATGCAGTGTAGGGAGAGTGTTGGCTATCTACTTTGTGAGAATTGATATGTGAAGGGTTTTCTTCAAAGACTGGCCCTTTGTTTGGCAGTAATCATTACAAATATGGAAAAGAAAGTCAGCTCGGCATAATGGTCCACCACGTTTCATAAGGTGAATCTGTCCAAGCCATATCATTGCATACCAGTCTATTCAGTCTCCTTACTTTCATTAGTAGATATAAGTAAAAAGGACATTTTGAAAATTCTGTAATGTGATCATTTAAATGGTACTTTAGAGCCAAACTTAACGTAATATGATTTAATAAGTGACAATACCCCCTGAGACTTGTGCTCGATAATTAACTCCCGAGAAATCGGAGTCCAAAACTGTTATTATAGTGGGTTAGTCTCTGAGTAACGCTTTGCACAGCTCAAATAACATTCTGCATCCATGATCGCTATGAAATATTTATGGTGTGGTAAAGAGGGCTGAATTATGTGGTATCATGTAAGATCGTCGTGGGAACCAATGATGAGACGGCCATTTGCAATTGGATCGCGGCACAGGTGTGGTATCAATTTTGTCGCAGATTAATGGGGTCTCGCCAACAATGGATACCGTGGGATGTTTTGCTCATTTACTTTTGATTAGGTTTTGTTTTTACTGATCACAGTGTTTAAGTGGTTTGTGAGAATATTGGTTATTCTCTTATGTCTGACCAGAAAAAAGTGGCCAGTGTCACCGGTGACAAGTACCTTTGATTGTCAGAGTGCCGCAGTGCAAAGTTGACCCATGGCATCTAGCCACTATCACTGAATAGATTTGCTGAGGTGCAGTAAAAGACACAAGGCTTTATTCTGAAGAAAGTTATTGACAGAATTCTGATATCATGTGGGGTGTTGCAATAATGAACTTGTTTCTTTACCTTCTTTCCATCTGTTCAATGACGTCCGTGACTTAGATCCAAGTTCTGTAGCTGACACAGATAAAGGACTACTGGTTGAACTTAAATCAATAAATGAACCTGCTTACTCATGACTACTCATAATGGTCATGTTGTTTGCCTGGGCAGAAGAGAGGAGCATGTGACCAAAATTTGTTTCTACCAGAAAGTGTAGGTGGCAGCACCATAAATAAGCAACTTTTAACCAAAACAGAACAACCCAAGCATAACTTAATTGCTTCTGAGAAAGCTGTCACAGCCATTCGTTTCATTGGCATTCCTAAATTCATATCAGTTATTGGAAAAATCTCTGCGTCTTCTGCTCCTGGGGATTTGGTCATTTTGAAATAAACACATGTCTTCTACTAAGAATACCATTATTGGGGGGGGGGGGGGTGGCAAATGTATTCGTAATCAACAAAAATGTCAACTAATGCGTTAACCACTACCCATTTACCTCAAAATGGTCAAAATCTGGTCCTGTTTGTTGGCAATTTTGCAAGCAGAAGGGTTAATGAACATAAACAATGGGTTAAAATCCCTTGCCTCTGATGTTGTCACAATGTGTTTAGACTTTTGAAAGTCAAGATGGGGTTTAGTATAAGTCAGAGAATGTCTGCAAATGGCAACCCAGTGAAGATAACCTTAATCAGATTTAGTGAATCTGTAAATTCCATTTACAACAAAGAAAAATATACAGCAGTACTGGAGTGAATAGAGTTTAACCCCAAGGAGCATTTCCAATCTATTTGTTATTATAGGTAAATTGTGTTGCATCTTTGTCTTGAATACGACTGAATCGAGAGATACCAAGGCTCAAAATCAATTGCTGCCATCAAGACCATTCGCCAAGAAAGGTTTTCACCTCTAATCAAACCACCTCCGTGCCAAACCCAAAATACTTCTGGCCAGAAGAAGTAAGATTTGGTCCTCTTCTTACATCCACAAGACAAAACTTCTCAACGCCTACAGTGAGATTCCCTCGAATGTCTGCATGTGATTCTGTCACATCACTAACGAAGCTAAACGAGCGTGTAGCTCATCCAAAACAGCAAGTAATTAGCAGTAATTAATGGTCATTTGGTAATTATACACTGATAGAATGTGATCGGGCTAATCTGGGCACGGGTGAATAATGACCACAGGACAGCGTGGAAGAGTTGTTTTTGGCCTGTTGTTGTGAGGTCTTTTCTGGATTCATACGGTGCTTTATTGCGAAATATAATCTCCAAAGTACATGTAAGCTTACAAGGCCATAAGCTTTAAACGAATGTAGGTAAACATCCTAGCGGTAAAAATAGAAAAACGAAATATAGAGCTCTGCAACGAAAGCAAGTATTGATTCTGGTGAAGAAGAAACAATTAGACAAACTTGCAAATATGAAAAATTGTGCTTGTGTACATTTCAACTGAGATCGAAGTGACAGAAACAGAGGCGTTCTTAAAGCTCTGTCCTACCATGGCTCGGGGCCTTGATGACAGCAGTACCATTCACGATATCCACGAGAATGTGATATTGACATGTTGTCTATAATAGCCAGCGGCACATAATGGAACTATTATTATTATTTAGTCATCCGGCAATATCATCGAGTTGAGATGATGACTGCAATTGAGTGTTCATTTGTTTGTTTGTTGGCTCTAAGTAATCAGGTTTATATGTCTACAGTACAGGTCACAGTAAAATACCTTGCTGTGTCCAACATATTGTGACTGGCTACAGTACGTATCAGACAGGTTATATGTGCACGTTGTCTGTGCGATTCAAATGCATCACTGACGTGCCTGGTTTGTAGATTGGAATCTGGATATGTGATAATGATCTGCAGCATGGAGTTCCTTTTAGTGTCATGGAATGTTGCACACAGATGATTGTCACTGTCAGTAGCACACTTTAGAACCAATGGCTCCACTAACATTTTCAATCTGGTTGGGTTCTTTTCTTCCTTGCATGACTGAACATTCTATTGAAGTATTGAAGTTACCGACACCACTAACATACAGATCAGAGTGTCTTGCACAAGAACTTAAGCACAAAGGTCACAGAATCATCAGGTCCACAAAGCCTCAGGGGCAATCAGAGCGGTTATTATAGCGGTACCACAATATGACCAAAATTGACACGGTACTATTGGCCAATTCCACCATGGCCAAACTAGGAAAGTGTCAGCCGGGCATGTCCTTCGGCTTGTATAAGACTGGAATAGTCACAGTTATAATGTAAGACCCTGGGGAAGGATGGACAGTCTTGCGGTAGATGGGCATGAGCAGACTTAATGACCTGGAACCGCCTGTCTTGATTACAGACACCTTCCATTTTCTAGTTGGAATCATAAAGAGTTAACTTCATTAGCGACCCAAGATATTAATCTTGAGGAATATTTATCAATTTCTTCTGTTCAAAGGTATCAAGAATGATATGAAGAACTTGTGAAGCGATATTTGGCATATTTTGTTTACAACCGGTAAACATTATATCATTAGTGTATCCTTGACGCTTTCATGCGATAGCCAAATTCTGGAATTCGGAAGGTCTTTGGTTCAAGGCTAGACCAGTGCCACTCAGTAATTTCAACTGGCCTGAAATGGTGGGGCGGAGTATGTGCAATCCTTGGTTTCTACAGAAAGGATTCAGGATCAGAGTGAAGAATGAGTGTATAGTGCTTTGGGACAGTTAACTTGTACAGTACAAAGCACTACATAAGAACTTACATTACATTTCATATGTGAAGGAATAAAATGCATTGCAAAAATGTAGTGTCTGGCAATTAATCAATGCTTAGTCAAGGAAATTCTTTAAAGTTGCTGTCATTCATATCCTAATGAGTATGATTTCCTCCTCATCGCAGACATGGATGGTACTAAAGGGAAATTCTATCTAAGATTGAGTAATTGGTGCTCATTTTTCCGCTGCTCTAAATCTATCACACATAAGTCAGTTGCATTGATAACATCTTATCTGTTGCGTCAGAGAGTGAGACACAGCTGTCATATGAGAGACACCTCCAAAAACATCACAAGCAAGAAAACCTGTAATTCAGTGGCTCTCAAGTTTCAGGAAAGAACCTAAAGAGACCATTTTCTTTCACAGCAAATCAATGATTGATTGGTAATATGAAACTGTAAGCAGTATTTTTCTTGATCAAATGTTTTCTTTCGTTCATGGTGTTCGCTGCCTCTCTAGGAAATAACCTCAATGTTGAAACCATTTCTACATTATAGTCTATGAAACCATCATGGTAGCAAGTGACTGGGAGTCTATGAAACCATCATGGTAGCAAGTGACTGGGAGTCTATGAAACCATCACGGTAGCAAGTGACTGGGAGTCTATGAAACCATCACGGTAGCAAGTGACTGGGAGTCTATGAAACCATCACGGTAGCAAGTGACTGGGAGTCTATGAAACCATCACGGTAGCAAGTGACTGGGAGTCTATGAAACCATCACGGTAGCAAGTGACTGGGAGTCTATGAAACCATCACGGTAGCAAGTGACTGGGAGTCTATGAAACCATCACGGTAGCAAGTGACTGGGAGTCTATGAAACCATCACCGTAGCAAGTGACTGGGAGTCTATGAAACCATCACGGTAGCAAGTGACTGGGAGTCTATGAAACCATCACGGTAGCAAGTGACTGGGAGTCTATGAAACCATCACGGTAGCAAGTGACTGGGAGTCTATGAAACTATCACGGTAGCAAGTGACTGGGAGTCTATGAAACCATCACGGTAGCAAGTGACTGGGAGTCTATGAAACCATCACGGTAGCAAGTGACTGGGAGTCTATGAAACTATCACGGTAGCAAGTGACTGGGAGTCTATGAAACCATCACGGTAGCAAGTGACTGGGAGTCTATGAAACCATCACGGTAGCAAGTGACTGGGAGTCTATGAAACTATCACGGTAGCAAGTGACTGGGAGTCTATGAAACCATCACGGTAGCAAGTGACTGGGAGTCTATGAAACCATCACCGTAGCAAGTGACTGGGAGTCTATGAAACCATCACGGTAGCAAGTGACTGGGAGTCTATGAAACCATCACGGTAGCAAGTGACTGGGAGTCTATGAAACCATCACGGTAGCAAGTGACTGGGAGTCTATGAAACCATCACGGTAGCAAGTGACTGGGAGTCTATGAAACCATCACGGTAGCAAGTGACTGGGAGTCTATGAAACCATCACGGTAGCAAGTGACTGGGAGTCTATGAAACCATCACGGTAGCAAGTGACTGGGAGTCTATGAAACCATCACGGTAGCAAGTGACTGGGAGTCTATGAAACTATCACGGTAGCAAGTGACTGGGAGTCTATGAAACCATCATGGTAGCAAGTGACTGGGAGTCTATGAAACCATCATGGTAGCAAGTGACTGGGGCTTTCCTCTTCCTGGATTGATGAGTGGTGATACCTAGTGTTGGTCATATTGGGTGTGATCACCGCTTCACCTTTCTGTCAGCCAGATATAAAGGTCAAACCAGAATAACTTACGATCAGAAACGGGAAACTCTCAACCCTGCCCAACTCCCTTACAATGTTAGCTTAACACTGTTATCTGATTTAGCAAGGCAGACTCTTTATCCTGGCAATATCGAATAAATTCATCCGAATGAAGTTATCAATAAACTTCACCTGGGCGTATAAGACACGCCATGGATGATGGTGTCATGCCATGTCACATGTCGTCAATCATTTGCTAATAACACCTAGAAGGAAACGAAATCTAGAATAAAACGGATTGTCCATTTTAGACATCTCCGATACAGGGGGCAAACTGTGCTTCTACTTCTAGTGAGATTCCATCCCTAACTCTATCAGATAACGTAATCAAACCAACACCTCACGTGATTGGAATAGTTAGCCACAATTTGCCATCAAAAATCATATTTGGGTTGGCAGCCAAATATACCACAGTGTTGAAAACAGTAAATCACGAAAGCAGCTGAAAGAAAAAGATGTCCACAAGACAAAGGTTATCTAAGGCTATCCATGCATGATGAGAGGCATCAGTGACTGTCCGAAGATTAAGCTGATGAATGTGGAATGTTGCACTGAAAAGAATCCATATCAAAAAAATAATCTGCCTGACTTCTGATGTGCATCAATGCGGAGCAACAACATTAGCTGCATTTGTCATTTTGCAGTTCAAATGATTCTCTTTGATAGCTGTTTTTGTCCCAGTGTCACCTTTGATGGTGTGGTACATGGAGGATTGTGCTCTAACAATAAGATTAAGAAAAAAAAGAAATTGTCAGAATCTTACCGAACCCTTTTATCTCAACATGATAAATATAAAAGCTGCTATTACATGAAGGACACTGTTCACTCTCAGTCTTATGTAAAGTCAGGGAACCTTTGAAAGTTGGGACCAATAGCTAGGTTGACTCTCTAAGTATATGAACTCCTTGTTACAGTACACTGATATCAGTACCAAGTAGTATATGAACTCCTTGTTACAGTACACTGATATCAGTACCAAGTAGTATATGAACTCCTTGTTACAGTACACTGATATCAGTACCAAGTAGTATATGAACTCCTTGTTACAGTACACTGATATCAGTACCAAGTAGTATATGAACTCCTTGTTACAGTACACTGATACCAAGTGGCTCTGCTGGCAACAATATTCTGCTGAAAAAATATTTTCATAGAAATTGTAATGAGAAGATACCAATAGGTGTCAATACCAACACCTTGACGTGCTGTTCAGGAAACCTTTCAGCTGTGCATGATGAAACTGACAAGTCATGGTTCACATGTCAAGTCTTTTTCTTTCATTGAGTTAGTTCTTAAAAACTGTTGTTAGTTGGTGTTGTTGTCTCTCCTTTGATCAAGTGCATGACCTGTGTCAGACTGAAGCAGCCCTCTGGTGAAGGTGTGAAAACAGATCAAGTGTTGAATAACAATGGACTTTGACTGAAGGTTCTTTCATATTTGAAAGAGAATTCATCAGTGATATTTTTATATGGTGTTAGATTTGCTGACTGATTTTGTTTTTTGAGAAAATGGTCCAAAGAGAGTTCTTCTGTGATATTTTATCCTTGTGTTTACCACACACCAAATCAAAGAAGTTGTGAGAGGTTTGCTGAAGGGCCATCTGTCTCGGTCATGTGTAACACAAGTATTGAAGGCAAATCAGAAGAAACAAAGTGACTTTAGTTGAAGATATGTACCTGGAGAGTTTAAATCCTGTCCCTGAGGGTGGGAGCGCATCTGTGTACTTTCGATTGTGATTCAAGATATTGGGCAAACTACCTCAGCAATGTTAGGCCTATTGGACATGTATGTTCTTACATATTCTTCCTATTAGAAGAGATTGGCCATTGTCAGGCACGAGGGATTTAAAATAACCACCTATAAATGAGTGATTGACAGGACTGACTGTCACTTATGCCCCGTTCATTTCACAATAGGGTCACTTGTTGTTTGGGTAAGTTTGCTGGTCATTTTGCCACGGTGCATAGTTCCATTTTGAACATGTTGACAAGGGAAAACCCACTGGATGGCAATTCCATAGAAAATAAAGTATTTTGATTGTTGGATCAAAACAGTTGCTGATCCCGAACTCATTTTAAACACACCAGGTCCCAGTTGTAGAAAGAGTAGCTGGAATACCCTATGAATAAAACCCACTGAAAGTAAAATCTGAACAATATGCTGGAGTCAGCTGCTTTCGGTGAAAATGTTCTCATTCAACTCTTTCATTTTGATGTCAACTGAGGTAGAAAATCTGTAATTGGGCAAAAAGTGCTGTAAGAAATTTCAAAAAGGTGAAATCCTTGACACTTGCAGGTTGTAACTCTAAATGTCAATGCCATGCTCAAGAAATATGCATCAATACTCTAAACCTGTCGAAACCTCTGGCTAAGAGAAAAACCTCCACTCTCCAAAACCATTCATTTTCTTTGAAATTTTGACATCTCTCTCGACTACTTGCTGGTCATCCATTGTAAATGGAGCAAACTGTCCTTGAGGTGGACTTGGGTAGATTTTGACCAAACCTCTTGATATAAACAGCCCTATCTGATCAGTCCTTGCTAGAGATATGATGCCTTCAACACAAATCTGTCACCTTTCTCAAGAATTGGTAGTATTTTTTTATGGTTATGACCAAATATTAGGCTGGAAGATATTGTCAGTTGTGAGAAGAGATCCTTGTCCTTCATCATGTCCACATCAAAAAAGGCTGTAAACTACTTGTGGTGAGTCGGACGTGAGATAAGATGATAGGATAAGGGCAAAAAGTCGTCATACACGTGATATTGATAGAATCGTTTTTACGTTGCCATCAGCAAAAGGGACCAAAGCAATGAATCTGTCATTTGCACAAGAAAAACTAAATGACTGCAAGCCACACAAACTTATCTGATGATCTTATGTAAGTTGATATAAAAGAGGATCAGAACAGTTTCTCCGACTTAGAAGCAATTGCAGAAAAAGCCAAGTGCCGAGATGCACGAATCTTGTGTATGTCACCAGATCATTGTGATGTGATGTCAGCTAGACCCGAGGTTCTTTACATCATCACTAACTATGCTAAAGCATGTCAGTCTTGTTTGCCGACAAATATCAATGAATATCTGATATTTTGGTTAATGAGATGAAAACAACATTGTGTAAAGTATGCAGAGTCAATCAGTTATAATAATCTTTGATCTCTTCTGAACGGATGTCAACATCTGGCCTCTGCCTTGGTATTTCAGCCAAATATGTCCTTTATGTTCAATGTTGTTGCTGAGGTATTTGGTTGCACAAAGCAAACCTACAAACACGGGTACTTCCGACAACACTCAGCAATCTCCGCATTGAACGGGCTAACAGAAAGACACTACTGTCTTGTATACACTAAGATGTGAAGGAGCCACAAACTAGTGATTTGGACTTGGCTAGTGGTCAAAGGATACAGTCAAAAGTCAGACGATAACCTCTATTGTAGTTGATATCAGAATATAAACATCAACTTCTAAATTTTCCTCAGGAATTTCATTTCTATGTCCTTAATATCTTTTGAGAGAAGCTCTCTGAGAAATTAAAAGGTCTAGTAAAGTGTGATTAAAGTAACCTGAACAGTGCCGACTGCCGATCGCAAGGTCTGCCAACATTCTCATGCCTGGTGTAAACATCATCATCTGTCACATTTGGTTAAAACTAGTTTAGAAAGAAGCGTTTTTTAAGCCGTATGTACGCTGGTGTGCTTCATTAGTTTCATTAGTCCTCAGGTTTTTCTTGAATTTTTTACTTTGGCACTGAATGAAATGGAAGTGTAGTTCATCCTCTTGACATGGGTAAGGAGAGATGTCTATGTATCAGGTATGACATTGAAGCGGGCGAGCTAAGCTCCTTCAACCATCCGAGGTGACACCTCATATCAAAAATCATCTCTCCTCCAAGTGACCTCATCATTGATGTGTGATAATTTCCTCTGGGCCCACTTAATCCTTACCAACGTTATAGTGTCACGTGTGGAATCTATGATGAATTTATAAATTGGTTCTCGATACCAGCTTCTTGCTTGCCCAGTCAAGCTCTTTGCAGTTTCTCCATCCTAACTCAAGATATTTTCTGATGATAAAGGTATTGCTTATAAGAATATGGAGGTTTGAACACATTGTCTAAATCATTCACTAGGATAAACTTTCATTGAAACATAGTAGGAGTTCCCTGTGCCCAACATGAGATCCAGTCAATCAGAGCTTATCTCAAAACTATTGATATATAAAAATATCGCAATGAAGGAATTTCGAATCCAAAACAGCAAACTAAAGGTATCAGTTGCAGCCTGACAAAATGTCACTAAACCCTCTGTGTGACTGAAGACAATTTCTTAGTATCCTTTACCATTGCCTTTTAAAACTCTATCCTTTCGTCAGGTCGACCTTTGTTTGCTCTACTGAAACACAATTTCAGATGTTTAAGCCATGTTCTCTCAACCTGGGTGATCTCAGATAGGGTTTCCAAGTGTATCAAATTAGCGTTGGAGAGTTGCTGATGTTTTCCGTGACAGAGAAATGGAGACATTTAGATATAAGCTGGGCAGCCTAGAGTTTCAAAGTGATCGTGTAGGTTTGCTGGTGACCTTGATGAAACTGGTTTCAGATCAACCTTTCTCCCTTTCTTGGCTATCTAGTGATGGCTCATCACAGTTCAAGGAAGCCAAAGACCTTGCAGATTATGACCATTCAAACTTAGCATTCCATAAGCTAACCCCTTGATTTCTTGAAAACCGTTTAGTTGGAAACTTTCCCCGGGAGTGAATTCTGGCTTTAATAAGTAACATGCATGGTTCCTTAGAAGAGACATCACATTGAGATCATATTAGCACCACCGCTACTGAAAAACATTGGTTTGTTTCAGAATGTTTTAACAGATAGGGGTATTCATTTTGGATATTAGCCTCCAGCAATAAAGAACGAATTATTGACATTTTATTGGTCGAGGCTTCTTGCTAAAACAGCTTAGAGTTTCTACAAAAAAGAACTAGTAACCTAGGGATATTAACAGCTTCCTTGTAATCAAACTCCTGGTAATAAAAGTGGCAAAGAATTTCCGTCAGAAAACCTTTCCGGCGCTGCTTATGTGTCCTCCTTGAAACAGTCATCCGACACTAACGCTACCCAAAGGTATGTTTCCATCATAGAAATTATCCAATTTTCTTGAATTCTCCGCGGCGGAAATTTTGAAATTTGATGTACCTCTTAGCATGAAAGTGGCACTTGATTGCGATTTAATTTGCTGTTGATATTTTCAACTCAGTTCAAAGCGTTTTTAATCATTGATTAGAAAATTTTCAGAATTGCGGCTGTGAGTTGTGTAGTTTTTCAATGAATTAGTACCATACTCAATCATGGATTGAATAAGAATCCACTCTTTTTAACTCTGGGAAAGTAGGTTGCGATTATGTTGCTGGGGCTCAATTCAAACACTAATGTAAGCTGACAGAAAAACAGAATGACGTAAATAGATGGATAGAAAGATTGTAAGGAAGTATTCCCGGGGTACCACAGTCTTGCAATAAGTTGGCCTTCTCCAAAGATGAAAACTTGATACAGGCTCACGAGGCCAGAGCGATAAGGTGTCAAGAGCCTTTTTCATATACCAAATAGACTTATTCACTGCGCCACTGGCAATCGTTCCACGAAAGTTTTTATAAAGATGGTGCAAGGCCAGTTATTATTTATTCTTAGACCCATCGTCTGCTTGCCTAAAAGGAAAAGAGCTGAAAGAAACTAACACTTCATCTTCTTCTAAACGCAGTAACTCCTTTACCTTTGCAAAAGAGGGACTCAAGGTCTAGATCTTACATGGACGTCATGGTAGCCTCAAGGGGTCTTTCCATTTTCAGATACAATAATATAACTCGCCAGTATTGATAAGGATAACCGCAGGCTGATCAGGAAACTGTTAAGCTTCCTAATAGGTTATTTTTAGTAGATTTCAGTAACTCCTCAGGAGAACTTGATCATATTGCTTAGGTCTTATAGGCCAAGAGGTTCAAGCTGAAAAAGTGCACACTTCCTTGAATTGCTTCCAACATCAAAAGATTAGGGATATTTTGAATTGTCATTTTCCCCCATGATATTGTTCCAGTTACGGAAGAGATTGAGAGAATACCTTGCAATTGGTGATTCAACAGTTTGTCTTGAAACTGAACTTTTCTGACGATATGTTGAACTTTCTCTGGTTTCATGGGACAAGGTACCACATTGGAGACTTCAGAGCATGCCATTTAAAAAAACAGATATCGCAATGTTTCAATTGAAGAAGAGCTTTCAAGAAGGCCAATTATATTCTAATGATTTCTTGGGAATGGGGTTATGAAGATAATGTCCATTTGTGGTGGGGGTTACAATGAAGGGATGCTCTAGTTTGTTAGGATATAAAGTAGCTAAAAGGTTTCAATGATTCTCACAAGTTTTGATGGGGAACTTTGTGGGTTCATTTGGAGATGTAGGAGAAACAATGTTGGACAAAAGTGACATTTAAAAGTGCAAATTGATGGAAATGATTTAGAAGTTTGCCTACCTCGCTTTCCATACCAGTTGGCCTGTGTTAAGGTGACGAGGACAGCCATCACAAAGATTACAATTGAGAGTCGGGACATTGTGCTGATGGTTTCTTGTGGTGCGATTCTGCAGGCAAATTCGATTCACAAAGTTCGTTTCTTGGACAGTAGTGTTGGGTGTGCTTCCGTTCTCGTCCAAAAGTTTCTGAGATCGTTTATTTCTTGGGGGGACTTTATAAACTGGGCAGGCCCACTTAGAGCAAGTGGGTGGTATATGTAACAGGAGTTTCGTATTCCCCTCATGATGAGGAGCTGGATTGGTCCATTGGTTATTAGGGATATCAGGGTATCAGGAAGGCTGCCAATTTCAGCCAAGTCGGGATTCTGTTGCACTGTCAACGTGAGCACGTTTATTGATTTTTGACAATTGTCAGGTTGTGGGGTTCGCTGTTGTGTTCTACCTGTCATAGGTATTAAGTTTAGAAAGAACTTGTGAAGGTGTAAATTGAGTAAAACAAAGACAACTATTGGATAGCTAAGCCTACTTTTCTGATGATACTAATAATTTTTGGTGTGGAAAGTTTTAAAAGTTTGGAAAATTCTTTGTCAAAGTGTCTGATGTGCATAAAGAGGCATGTTGTGCCAGTTGACTATAACTTTACTTGATGAAGCTTACTGGATGTTTTCACCACAGTTGACAAGAGACAGCAGGTCTCTTGTCTTACCTGCCTTACACCACCTGTTGAAAGTGCTGGTCAGAAATGCTCAGGCAGCACTGAAAGAGCAGCTAATCTTGGGTATACTGACCAAGGTGATTGTGTAAAGTTGGATGATAACCTCCGTTGATACCAAAGCTTACATCAGAACCCAAAACTCTACCTTTCAACATAATTTGTCATTATGACCAGATGACAATGAACTTTAGTTATGGTCATAACTCACATGCCACTGCAACATTCAACCAACAGCCTCACAATAGTTTGACTTTTGACAATTTTTACGTCTGAAGCATATTTTGTTCATATGAAAAGTTTTGGAGACGAGCAAAACTGTAATATAAACCATCTCAAATCTGTCTGTTTTTCAGTGGGCTACGTAACAAAGATACCTCCTGAGTAAATTTCAATAAGTTTGATGAAAACTTTACTCCGGTATAAACAGACAGTCATACATTTTTCAGTGCAGAGGACTCTCTGGAGATGGTTTTTATTGAGGATCAGTAAAGGCAAAGAAGTTTCATTTTACCACTCCATGTGGAAAAATTGTTCTGTTGTAATGTTAGACTGTTGAAATAGGGATCTCAATAGCAGGTGTAGGCTGTGGCAGAAATACTCCTGGAGGACAAGATTAGCCTGCACACAAGCCTGGCTACATTGGTTTAGGGTTTCCGAGCTAGAATTGCTCAGTTAGCAAGAATATTAGGAATGAAATATATTATGTTAAATTCTAGTGGTACAGCTGATCCAACTCTGTGGAATGACTGCCAGATAAACCTCACAGGAGCATGGTCTTGTGGTTAAGGTGTCATACTCATAATCTGAATGTTGATATGATACCCAGCGCTGAATGTCAGTTAGTGTGACTTTACTAATACTCCGCCGGTTTCCAGTAGTAGGCCTTCTAGACCCAAGATATATCCTTGGAGAGTGTTGTGGATGAACCGGTATTGCCTGATTAGAATTAACTAGTTCTTGCCTTTAATGTCTATTACAACATTAATCCAACCAAACAGTCTCCGGACTATTGTGTTTCTGTAATCCTAAGCACCCTGAACAAACAAGCATTGCTTTAAACTCTCTCTAATCAAAGTCTCTCCTTACTCAGAGTATTGTGTTTCAGTGAGGATCATTTGTCGAAAGGATCAAACCTTTTATCCACCTTCCAACTGACACATTCAGGAATGTCTTAGACCACTCATGTTACATATTCTGTATGTAATTCGGACTTCTGTCCACTTAAAACCCAACAGACAGACATTTTATGTGTGTACCTTGTGAAAAAAGTTGGTAAAATTGTGAGAAAAAAAATTATTTCCCCAAACAAAATTTTTAGAACACTTTTCCCCAAACCATTAAATTTCTCATTGCCATGTTCCGTAACATTGTCTCATTCTCATGCTATACACACAAAGAAAGCAAAACCAATGCTTTCCTCAAAAGGATATTGAAGACATGTTTATTGTCATGTCATTGTGTATCTAGTAATATTTGTGTGTTGGAGATCTCCTTGCAACCAGTGTTTCACACATACGAACCGATCCACCTAGGTGAGTGGGGGACCGAGGTCTCCACTATCAGTGATGACCCTTTGAGTGCCTTACATTGACTGTACGAGGCACCCACCACAGAAACACCACATCTCTGACGTCTGCGATACATTTGACAAACATAACAATTTGTGCGAGGTGTAGAAAATGATGTGTGGAACATCTTTCTGACAACACTGTTGATAAAGAAGTTCAAAGCTGGCCGAGGTACAAGACCACTGTCACGATAATATGCCAATTACCTGACAGTAATCAGTGCCCATCTTGGTGGCAGAACCCGTAGATTGCACCCATCCTATAATGATGGCCTCCAATGCGTTGTCTTTCTTTGAATTGCTTACCTGGGGTGCGCCATGAAACAAAGTGATTTGCCTCTGTTTGTGCCAGGATCGTCAAACAAGCATTCATACGACAAGATTGCTTTGAATGTGATCTTGTAGGCGATGAGTTTTGCACCCATCTTCTGAACGTACCGATTGAAAGCGTATGATTTTAAGACCAATGGTTGGCAATATAACTAATGGTGAAATAATTCGTAATGAATTGTTTGTAGGTCTAAAACGATGTCTCATGGTGCTTCGAGGTTTTTTCCCTTCATTATCCTGATTTCAAACAAGACTGGAACAAGAATAAGATATGTCAGTGGTCTACCAAATCTGAGACATGTGTGTCTTTAAAAAGATATGAATTATTTTGAAAAAAATCAACAATCATTAAAAAACCTCCTTCGTTAACTTTCTCATGTGATATCATATTCGCTGTTAAAAAGAGCTAATTATACTATTGGGACGTTGATGCTGAAATTATTGTCTCAAATAGGACACTGATTTGAAAACATATCCGCTGGCTAAGAACTGCAGATATCCAATATCTCTGAAATCCCTATAATTCAGTTGCCTTTGATATTTGTGCACTAGAAGTCTTGCCTAATAAAACTTTTGTCACCCGTACAAAGTATTGAGAGCAAAGCAACCAGGTCTGGTTTATCAAACCAAGTTCATACCAGATAAGAACCTGTAACTTAATGCAGCAGCTCGGATTATAAAAGACAGAACAGATCTGTTGAAAAATGGTATCACTGTTTGGCGACGACCAACAAAAGTAATGATACGTCCGTTGTTTGTGTGAAATCTGATGTTAGTGGTGCGTCAGTACTGCTTTGTGAGTCGTGTACGACGTCAATGTCACCAACTTTGAAACGGTTTTTGCTGCAGTATGCCTTTCAGCTTGGTTTCCACTTGACCTTGGTGTCAGAAGTTGATGAAGAGGATCAAGTGGAGTTTGCCTTCCTGTCAAGGGTGTGGGGTTCAATTCAATTTGGCCAAGTACTTAAACTTGCCTCACCCTGGGGCATGTGACTTGATGAGGCTATGCAATGTATAAATACAACAGACATACAAGCCATTCTGATTCAGCGTGAAATGTCTTGATAGTTTCCTTACAGCAAAGTCCAGTGGCTTAAAATCCCAGCCCTGCTTTTCTCACGATCAGTGGCTTGGTCTTTGAGGAAGTATAGATAGGATGACAGCTGGCTTTGGGATGTTCATTTCGTACAACGATAACCTAATCCTGCTGGTGTCAATTCAATTTCCTGTATTAAAAAACAAACGGTTGAAGCAATTAAGACCACACGTTTTCATTCCATTTCCAATAACTCAGGAATTCTCTGTGGACAAAGTGGTTTTATATATGATTAGTTTTCAATGTAAAATTATTAGATTATTTTGTTCATCTTGAAAACAGCAGTTTTTTCATGGAACATTTTGCCATTATTCCCAAGTGATTGTGTGACGTTACCTCAGTTTGGGTCATGGACACAAGGACATGAATTGCATGGTTTTATTGGACTATACTGTGTGCAATAGCAAACTAAAGACACTTCATTTCAAGAGCCTTGCCAGTTTCTGTGTGATAGGAGAGACACCCAGCAGCAACTTTGTCTAGCTAAGTCTGACCTGCTACCTGGCCAGTGTTATGTCTCCCTTTATACCAACAATAGCAACACCTGTTGTCTTTTAGATGCATGGAGCTGAACCAGAACAACACTGGGTAGAAGTACAGTAAAACAACATGATTAAACTCTCCATCCAAGTATAGAGGATAGAATCCACCCGAAGGGAGCCTTTTCTGTACAATCGATTTGCCAGATAACCTCATTAAAATGTATTTGAGAGGAAAAAACCTATCGCCCTTCTTATTTTATCTGAAGTGTACTGAGTGATCATGGATATGAGAATAATGATCACCTGGGGGTCACAAGTCAAACTGTTTGCTTGGCTGTAAGTTCACATCACCACATAGCTTGGTAGCATGTATTCATATGGCAAAGTCACATTGAATTGGGGTAATCCGTAATCTACATGGCTTCCTACTCTCCTGATTTCTGAGTGATAACCTGCATAGTGGTTCATGAGGTATTTGGTTATTTAAGTTACCCACTTTCACAGTTGATCGGCTGTGGTTGTGTCATAACTCAACCAGAGGTCACTTTTATTACCAAGTAACTGCTGGAACATGGTGTGGTTTTGCCAGGGCCTCAACCGAACAGGGCAAAGCTCTTGAGAAATCAGTGGTTTAGAGTATAACTACAGACAGGCATGTTGCTTGAGGGCATGGAGAGACTGTTGAAACTGAAACTCATAGCCCTCTGTTAAGGCAAACTCAAGACACAAAGAGCTCAACACCTGATCAATACAGGAGCAATGAGATCAAAGAGACATGCACACCTTCAGGCCATAGCCACAAGAGTTTTGTCAGCTGTTCCCCATGTCTTTTAGCACTTATCATTCGTAATATACAATTCATTTATTGGCTAGTATTGATCAGCCCTGTGTAAGGGCGTCACACAAGATCACACCATGTAGTATTGAAGAATGACATTGTCTTATGTTTCTGCTTTGATTCTTCAGTGCTATTGTTTGACTTGGTGGTGTGATTGGGTGCTGGGGGTCTTCAATCTTGTTGACTGTGTCTCAGGTCAGGGCACCGCACACTCAATACTCACCTCAAGAGAGTAACATGGCTTTAATCCATTTCGAAACAAGCTGAAATTACAGAGTATGAACATGTGCCCTCAAATTCTCTTCTTTAAGGTTCAGAAATGTCAAATGTGAAGACACACGCTGAATAAAAAATTCATATTTAGTTGAAACTGCAGTGCTTCATTCTCAAGGACCCCTCTCAATCTTACTCCTTCCACAACATATGTGATTCCCTCAACAAAGTGACTGAACACAGAAACCCACTTGACGACAAATGCTTGGCTAGTTCCTGTCTTGTCAGAGAATTGATTAAGTTGGTCGACATTGTCATCGTGGCAGTAACACACAGGCGAAATCGCTGATGAGTTGGGGGTCGTTGGCACTGATGGAAGGTTCTGTTAGAATAGATATCGGGACCACTGGGTCACTCTTTTCCTTGGGTACTCAGCTGGAGTTTTAAGATTCCAGTACACCATCAGTTGAACATCTCAATATTTGCTTTCTATTGATGATGGTCACATGAGTCAATGTTGATATGGTTTTCCACACTGAAAGCTTTCTAGTGTTGCACTTAACTATCAATTAAACTACTTATAGATTGATTCATGCTGAGCTTGGCAAACATCACCTCAAGAGGTCAGAGAAAAATCGAGCTTGGTAAATTTTCCAGCCTTGAAAACTGCTAACGTTGTGTGACCGAGTGTTGGTGATTGAGGGGGCACTGTCAATACTGAGGGACTGCTAACGGTGTATGACCGAGTGTTGGTGATTGAGGGGGCACTGTCAATACTGAGGGACTGCTAACGGTGTATGACCGAGTGTTGGTGATTGAGGGGGCACTGTCAATACTTAGGGGATGAACACAACAGTGATTGGAAATAAAGCAACATGTGACTTTAACACTGTTAAGTTCAATCTGTTCATTTGGATTGACTGGAGATTGTCTACATCAGTAAAGCCTGCCCTAGACCCCATACCCTTTTGTGAAATGAGATGGGGTCTTTTGTTATCCTATTAGGTGGTCTGGGTTAAGTGCAGCTGCAAACATTCAGTGGTGTGAGGGTATTGAGAAACCTTTGTCTTTGAACTCGCAGTCATTGACTGATCTTTCAGCTTTTCATGGAGCTATTCTTTCTGAATGATTATTTGGGTCTGCGTGGAATCCATGCAACCATGACAGATGTGTGTTTGTCTTGTCTTTGCAGGAGACGCACCAACCGAAGGTGAACTATGAGGAGATGATGGGAAAGTACCCGCGTTTTCCAGACATCTTTGATCTCAATGTCACAGATGAGGAGAAAGCAAAGATCATGGTAAGTGAGAATGCTCTTGGCTCAAGCTTTTGTGTCTGTTGCATGCTCTAAAAAGCTGAAGTGATCAGAGTTGGCCTAGATTTTGTTGGTTAACATTATCAATTATGGTGGTAACGATGCTTTGCGTCATTCATTTGGTTTTCATTGTACTCATCAGTTTAGTACAACCATGGTTTAGTACAACCATCGAAGACAAAGGTTTCTCAATAGGTAGGGCAGGTTTGACTGATGTAGACAATCTCATGGTTCAGTACAACCATCGAAGACAAAGGTTTCTCAATAGGTAGGGCAGGTTTGACTGATGTAGACAATCTCATGGTTTAGTACAACCATCAGTCTTACCACAGCACCAACCTGATAACTCTCCATCTTTTCAGGATGTGACTCCGTACATGAATCCTTGCCCGTACAACGTGCTTCCAGAAACTCCCATGATGCAAGTCTTCCATTTGTTTCGAAGTATGGGATTACGCCATCTCCCCGTTGTCAACAGTCGTGGTGAAGTACGAAATTAAAATTTTGTTCATTATGATGAACACTTTAGTGATATCTTGTATTCAAACTTGTAATGTTAAAGACCACTCTTTTTCCCCCGCTCATGCTCCATCATGTTTCCGTGTCAAGCAGATAGATATCACATTGCCTGTCATTGGGGGTTATTAAAGAAGGAAAGACTCATTAGGCTAGAAATGATCATGCTGATGACAACATTAGTGGCCATTCTGTAACTACCACAGATTCTGGTTGATCCTATAGCCTTGAGCATTGTGCAGTTGATGATGTTGGCCGAGAGAGAAGGAAGGGCTTTGTTTCATGATTTCAGCATTTCTACAAGAAGAAGCTAATGTATCAGATACCACACCTATTCCTCATATTGTACATTATTGTTGGTTTCTTCAGTAAGTGAACCCCAATGAATAGTGACTGACTAAAATTTCACATCTCTGGAACAAAAATCGATCCACTTTTCACCTGTCACTGTTGTGAATGCTTGAGGGCTCCCTTGAATGAGACCCTGATTGTGGTTGGGTGATGCAACAAGGCTCTCGTTCAAATGACGATGGCTTGGTCACATAAGGTAAGACGCGGCTTCTTATTTTCCAACTCATTTCATTATGAATAAATGATAGTAACTCAGACGTATCACTTTCAGATTGTTGGGATTTTAACGAGACATAACCTGACCCTGGAAGCCCTGGAGGAAAAGATTGTGGAAGTAGACGCCAAGGCCAACCTGCTTAGCAGTAATACAGATGACTATACCACCACGGCGTAGACTCATCAATGAGAAGATGAGTGTGGCACCCCTGATCGTTCAACCAGATGACAAAGAACCTCCACAGCAACAGAAGAGACCACTTTTGCACGACGTTTAAGCTTGATCATCAGGGCCCTAGATGGACTTTTTACCCTATGACTCTTGAGGAAAGCCAAGCTTAACGAGTGAAGCTGAAGACAAATGTTCGCATTTAGTTCATTGATAAGAAAAAGAGCTCACCTTATTCTAAAGGAGTTTATAGGATGTTTAAAGGAAGTTACATCACTTGAATTTAACTAGGTGCTAGCTCTATGCTTGGGACTTTGCCAAAGCACACTAGATTGCTAGTGTTTAGGTGCTGGAGCACACAAGATTGCTAGTGCTTAGTTGCTGGAGCACACTAGATTGCTAGTGTTTAGTTGCTGGAGCACACTAGATTGCTAGTGCTTAGTTGCTGGAGCACACTAGATTGCTAGTGCTTAGGTGCTGGAGCACACTCGATTGCTAGTGCACATGTAGATGCTTAGGACTTGCTAATGTGTATCAATGAGTAATATGTAATTTGCTGAGAGTGAAAGGCGCAGCAGAATCTGATGGACATAAAATAGATTAAAGATGTTGACACAACTACTGCTTTGTTATAATCATCAGTGCCGCCATACAGTGGAAACAAAACATCTTCAGCTTACTAAGAAAAATAGTTATTTTGGATGATTTACTAACTTAAGTAGTTAAAAAAGTAGTAAAAAATTGTTATTTTGGATGATTTTTGCTAGTAAATAAACGTCTCATTTTCAGTATTGTCCGCAGTGAGTGTTTTTGTCTTTGTTTCTGTTTGTTTGCCATGGTTGTGCCTATGTCCTGATCTGGTGTGAACATATATGAGATATGGAACAACCTGCGTGGAGAGAAGGCACATCAGGAGGAGACATGTTACACCCTGTAGATGCACACCTTGTACAGAAACATGGTGCACTGTGTCTGGGGCTCATCGAGAAGAGAAAGAGCACATCCGGTAGAGACATGGCACATCCAGCAGAGATGATACACCATGTCGAGAGGAATTACATCCGAACGAGACATAGTGCAACCCTGCAGCGCCATATCACACCCTGGATAGACATGACACATCCAGTAGAGACATATCACGCCAAGCAGAGATGGCACATCGAACAGAGACATAGTACACTCTGTAGCTACATATCAACACTCTGCATTGACAAGGCACAGCGAGTAGAAATATGGCACACCCTGCAGCATATGGCACACCCAGCAATAGTATATTATTAGAAACACGGCACACCCTGTAGAGAAATGATACATTCAGTAGAGACGGTCCACCCTGTAGAAACATGGTCACTTTGTTGGGAGAGCGACATCCAGATCAGACAGAGTACGCCTAGTAAAGGGGCATGGACTTGGTACACTAAGTAGCAACACTGCCTTGGTGCGCTATAAAGGGGGAGGGCACATCCACAAGAGACACGGGGCACCATGCAGAACCTGACACACCCTGCAGATCAGAGCAATGGCACACAGTATGGGGACAAGGTGCACCAAGTAGCGAGAAGGAACATCCATGAGATGGAAGGGCTAGGCCGGTCTACTCTCTCATTGGCAAAAGTCATTTCTGAAGAACATGGTCCTCCCAGCATATAAACAACATCGAGCCACGGTAAATCCTAATGCATTTAGTGTCACATCTTTACAAGTCTTGGTCACTGTCAGGTATCGCCATCTAAGCTAAGAAATTGGAACCAGGCATTTGCGTAAAATTTAAAATATCTCTCGTTTTTAGGGCGGGGACGATTCACAGCTGGAACCCCTGAAGCTCCCGCAGATCCGTCATCCATCAAGTCAAAGCAAGTATGAACCTGGTTTAATCATGCGGTTTATCTTAACTATACTATACCTATCAAGTTGTTTATATACCCGTCAGTTTCTTGCGGCATTGCTCCCATGGGTACGTCTTGTATACGTTTCATGTAGTACTGCTGGCCCACGGCAGGGGAGCGAGGGACGAATAGCTTCTCCGTCTTTCAAAGAAGGTAAGAGAAATGAGAAAGTCATAACAAGACTGAGTCGGCCTTGGCAGCTTCGCCGTCTTGCCAGCACAGTGAGCGTATCGAGATAGTCACAACCAGACTAAATCGATCGGTCATAGCAGCTCCACCGTCTTGCCGACACGGTAAGAGATGATGCGATACAGTCAGAAGCACAAGCCGAATGGAACCTGGCTGCACTGCCGTCTTGCCCACACGATTTGAGAGCCGATGTGACTGCATCACCAACATCACCGTATCGCGACTATACTCATAGAGAAAGAGGTCACATCCAAATCAGGCCGAACGCGCCGAGAAGAGGCATAACACCATGTAGAGACTTGGCGTATCCAGCAGAGATATGAGACAACCTGCTCCTCATCTCTCTCATCATGTTGTCAACACGGTGGAGCAGCCAGGACTGATTCGGCCTGGCTGTGACTTCCTCATCTCTCTCACCATGTTGACAACTTGGCAGAGCAGCCAAGACTAATTTGGCCTGGCTGTGACTGTCTCATCTCTCTCACCATATTAACAACTTGGCAGTGCGGCGAAGACTGATGCACCCCTTGTACAGAAACATGGTGCACTGCTGTGTCTATGCAATATGGCGAATTTCCGCCCCACCCGTGAGATTTGCTCTCGTCACGTCATAAGCACATTGAACTGTTAAAAACCGTGCTGAATATGTACCGGCTACCGCTCTCTCAATCATCACCGACGATATGTGTCGGTGTCGGTCGTGCGAGGTCGCTTCAATGAAAAAGACGCACTGCCGTACCGATACCTGAGAAAACTTGCCTTTTCAGGCAGATTTGCGACGATCAAAACATTACATCTACCTCATAGTTCATGTATTCTCATATATGACAAACCCAGTGGACACATAACCTTAACTAACATGCAGCGATCGGGAAAACTTGGTGACTACTGACTATTGGAGTTGATTGGCGTTTGAAGTAGGAACTAGATGTAATTGGACCAACATTAAATATAGGTCAACGACCGGCGTACCCCTTTAAACATCCAGGCACCAGTGGTTTTCGATATCCTCCGCCTCTCGATATGACGAAGGAGCATAAAAAGCGTGAAACTCAGGATACCCTTTGACTAATTCTGATTGGAAAATTCATGGTCCGACATTAATACTTTTTTGGCCCTATGCATCCTTGAAAATAGCAGCTGCCGATTCGAACCATCCTCGGTAGTACTCGAACGCCCGGAATCAGTATGTACATCAGTTTGAAAAGTTTGGGTGCGGGGTATGATAATGATAATAATAAAAACTTAGACATCTGTACACGGATGATTAGATAACAAGAAAAGGAAGAAGAAAAAAAGAAAAAAAACTGCGGCAGATTCACCGGGAGTCGAACCCGTGACTAGCTGATCCACAGTCAAACACTCTAAGCGTTGAACCATGAAGGCTTTCACGCTGATATGGAGATTTTATGCGCCTCTTATATGCGGTATGCAAACGAGCGCGCCGCAATTGTGATAAGGTCGCGCAGGTGGCAAAGTGATTGACCGAATTAGTTCCAAGTAATCGTATATTTCGATAGTTCTACAGATGTTTATCAACATATCGTATTTATATACGACAGTGATATAAAAGATTATCTTTGCAGTTGATTTAACGTTTGAATGGCCTTTTTGAAAGTTTTTAAAAATCGAAGTCAGCAGGGTCAGAGTCAATCAAAAAGTAGTTTTGAAAGTCTGTGGCAGGGTCAAAAGAAATAGTTGTTGGCGCCGATGATGTGAGCAATGTGTTGGATTTCCGCCCCACCCGTGAGATTTGCTCTCGTCACGTCATGAGCACACTGAACTGGTAGTGAACCGTGTTGAATTTGTAGCGGCTACCGCTATCTCCATCACCTCCCCCACCTAAGGTAAGCTCAGCATGACTGTAGATGTAACCATCAATAATTAGACAAGACTTCACTCCATATCATCGTCCTTTTGAACCGCAGTGCGATTTCTTCAAAGTTTTTTCAAAAGACGGATGCTCATTACTGATGTTTTAGACACCCAAATAAGTCCCAAAATAATTCCGATATCTCACTCATGATGTTACTGTAAGTGAAGATAGACTTGCCCAGGACCGACGAATGATCAAGAATGAAAGACAAGTGACCTGCCAAAGATCACACAGCAGATGAGCAAACGATTCCTTCTTTGTAGATTTGATAACCCCAGAAAGCACCTACTTTGCCACATGGACTTTGTGGGCCTACTCTCAATCCCAACAAAAGTTCAAGGGAGCGAAACGACTTCGATTTGGAGCGAAATAACTGGGGGCGAAAAGGTCAGGGAGCGAAACAACCGCAATTCGCTCTCCCGCATAGAACGAATGCTGATCTTCTGCTAAAATATGTGTTAAAACTTCGACAAAAAGTGACTAATTCTGCGGTGGATTTGTTTAAAAAGTGATGTGCTGATATTTATGGGATCTAAGCAATAGTATGGCTACCAAGGTGGTGTATTTTACTGTCGGGGGCCGCAAGGAACAGGCCGAATTTCGAAGCGATGACCCGACTGACGATGTACGAGGTAGGCATGGATGCATGTTGTTTGTGGGGATTTAAAGGGGTGCTACACCGACAGTTTTGTTAAAGTTATTGGTGGTCGTAGTTTATACTGTAAGAGGCCATCTTGACTCTCATTCTCAATGGATCCACTCTGCCGACCCGAACTCTGTAACACCAACCCTTGACACAATACGCGAATCTGCCCATGTTGGTTCTGTTATTCCTCACTTCACTAGATGAGTAGGCCTAGGCCTAGATCAGTTCGCGAAAAATGTTGGAATTTGGATACGTACAGAATCCAGATACCCATATCCAAATTCGGATTCCCCTAAACCTTAACTGAAGGACACGCCCACTGCCCACCCAGGGCTACCACCTTTGTGAAGACAGACGTTAGAGCTTTTCTTGGCTTCCATTTCTGAAGCTGACCCCAGAGACACCATCATTTGCACCCTTTTAGAAAGTACCGAAGTCTTCAGTACAAAAAAATGTACACATATGATGCACAGGGTAATGTACTGGGGCTTGATATACTTTAGAATTTGGATTTGGATTAGAGTAAGTATTAAAATCAAATACAGTGCAGTTATACAATTAGGAATTAGACCCAGTTGTAGTATTGTATGACTACAGTATAGGCCTACTAATCGCATCAGGGTTCAATTGACTCTTGCACTTGTTCATATTGACGTATAGATTTGGCCAGTAATATTAACAATGGTGCCAGAGCCAGACCAGTTTGGTGTAAATGAACAACAAGTTTATGTTTTTTTTACTGAGTGATGCCTTATGATTTGGAATGAAAAAGTGAATTCAGTTTCTTATTGGTGGTTTTTTTATGCCACTCATATCAGATTTAGAACAAGTGTCTGGCACTGATATAAACAAAATTACTTTTGTGATTAAAGCCAGGAGGTTTCACTTTCAGTAGAAATAGCTTCTGTTTGTAAAAAGTTGGGCTGGTTATAAATCTAACTAAAGCCCCCAGTAGAGTTACATGTCAAGTCAACCCCAGAATCTGACCCCTGTTCCATACATTGCCAGGTCCCTAGCTATGTTGGAACAAGAAACAACATTGGGAAATAGTGAATTAATCTGAGCAATTTGCAATTCTCTCACAATCTCTGAATGATACTCTATGCATGCACTGTCCGGAGTGACATTTTTATAGCTTGCAGAAGATTATCAAGTTTTAAAAATGTCAGTGTCTTCTCTAAGATCTTGATATCATCCTCAAAGGGAAATGAGGCGAAGTTGGGCATGGCCCATTTAGCATGACAAGGTTAGAGAGTAGAGAGAGGTCATATCATTGTGCTTGTCCAGTAGTATGCATGGGATATTTTCAACCAAAGTCAGAAAACCTGTTGTAAAATTGTTGTATTTTTAGTCCTCCAGGGGCATAAAAGTCATATCAACGATATTTATTCCTTCAAATGTCTTTTGAACTACTTTTCAAAATTTTTTGGAAGTTTAGAAATATTGACATTTCTTTTCCTTTCCTTATTTATTGACAGTTGATGCCTGAGTGAGTGTTTACATGAAGGTGATTTCTTGTTTGGCATCTTTGATGAGTGTGCCTGAGCCATGAGATCTCGGCTATGGATTGTCTCCAATCAGCCATTAAACAATTGTCTTCGTATGCGATACTGCTCATGCCTGACTTATAGCGTGTTGACCACTTGAAGGGCTTGTAGCTCCTAAATCACGCACCAACCCTTCCATTACCAGATTAACAGTTAATTTAGTAAATTACTCATGACGATAGCGAGTGACTTGAAACTTGTTTTTCACATCTCAAAATATCCCATTCTACTCTGGTTATTGTGCACCAATTAAACTCTGTGATATTGTTATGCGACCATTCAGTGATATTGTTATGCGACCATTATTGCTAAGGAGATGATCAACACAGGTTGTTGATGATGTATTCTATGTCCACTTAGTCAACAATGATAAACCATTGGTAATGACTGAAGCGAGAGGAAAATTGGATTAATACCGGTATATTGATTGATGTCAATGTTTTGATTAAAAATAAGGTTGAGTGGAGTGAATGAAGTGGGTGTTTAAATTAAAGGCAAACTTCAGCATTATGGCAGTGCAGTCCTCTTATCTCTTCATGGCCAAGTATTATTATTGGGTATGTTAAGAACTAAACCAACTCATGTTTTCCCAGTGTGGCAATCAGTCAGATCATGTCAACGCCAATTATAGTGCAAAGAATGCCTGGACTAAATACTGATTAGAGAGATCTTTGTTCTGAGTTCAACTACCAATAGCAAGTTACTGCAAGACCACAACTTGGAAGACTGGAGCAAAGTTATCTCTATTTCTATGTTTTCAAATCACATTGACTTCAGTGCTTGACCAGAAAAGATAACTTTGACACTGTGTGTGTTTTGGTCGAGTGTGGAGTGTGAAGTTTCAAAGCCAGTGCCGATAACAAAACCATAATGTTATGAATGTCAAACAAGTGAAGAGGCTTTCCGTGACACCACAACGATTCATCTTTGTCAACTTTCTAATCATACTCAGGCCAAGTTTTTCAGCCATTTCACCCATACCTGTACATTAATTGTTTAAATAACTTAGCTGGCAAAGAGCCTTGGAGTCTAGGTTGTACAAGACCCCAGTTCTTAAAAAATACCACCCCGACCACAAAGCTTTGGAACTTTCTGGTGGAACTCTCCAGAACAGCCAACTTTGTTACTGAAAACGGGCTGCCTCTCTTGCATGCATTGCAAACGAAAAACTCAGAAGAAGAAGAAGTGTTGAAAAAGTCAGTGGACTAAGTTCATTGGATGTTAGTCTGACATAGTCCATTGTGTGATCCATTGACAGTTCATACACAGACATGAAACACTAATCTATGACTGTGCTTGGTGTTGTGCCTGTCTCCTTATCTCTAAGCCAATTAGGTGTGCTACCCTATCAAATCAGTCGCTAGTGACTGCTAGTGACTGCCACAAGATGGTTGCTAGGATTTTACACGGACATTGCACAAGAAGTGCCCATGGCTGTGTTGTTGATGATTGGTGTGCTAGAGGACAAAGTATGAGTAGGGATTGATGTTTTTGCAAGAGAATGCTGGCATACTTTCTGTGAAGTGTTCATTTCCTTGAAATGATTGTTTTAATATTAGATCCTGGATCACTTTGTAATGAACATCAAATGTGTCTTGACTAAGTTTCTAATTGCTCTCTTGTTAGGTGCATTCTCTGAATTGCAGCCTGTTGTTGGCTAGGAAGATTCGCAGGCTTTCATTCTGTTGAACCTGTCTTGGTGAGAAGTTCCAGATACATGTATCTTATAGATTCCAATTCAAACTTGGTGGTTCCTGGTATCAAACTATCATCATGTTGTTTTTTAGCTTCACTTGTGCTTTAGATGTGGCAAAAGAAAATAAGCTGCTGCACTTCAATAGAAGCTGGGTGTATTTGAATTGATTCCGATATGGATTCAGGTGCAATGTGCAGTTTCCTGATCAACAAACTGAGTTGCTGCATGTTGTCTGTGTTGATGGCTGCAATCTTCAAACAGATTGATGAAGTCCTGTTCTGCGAGAGAGTCATCATGATCTAGCTTGTCAAGGTGCTCAAGAAACTGCTGCCCAACCCAGCTCCAAGAAGGAACTGAGGTTACCGGATCAGAATGAACCAACTCCTGGCTGAACCAACTCCTGGCTTCAGGTGTAGGCACTACCGGGTAAGCTTACAGCACACTCATAGCCAACTCCGGTGTTAAGACAAGGATTGTGGCGATCAGTGGTGATCTGTTGCCACTGCTTAACTCCTCCTTGTCCAAGATAGCCTTAAATTAAAATCATGTGTCCCCCAAAACACCACCTGATTTGCTAGCCTTGCCTCCAAGTCTGGCTGAATCGATAGCCCACCTGGCTGCTGCAGGCGTTCGCTGGAGTCCGCAATCAAACTGGTTTGATTTCTGGTGGCCAGAGAAGGCTGGTCACCGCCAACTCCTGACTTCAGAGAGACCCAAGAGATCTCAATGCACCGATACCTACTTCAAGCATGTCCCACCGTGATAGCAAGACATCAATACTCAAACGACGCTTATTGACAAGCATTTCATTGATTGGTTATGTGTACTGTTCAATGAGTGATCGGGTGTGCAAGTATCTGATTGAGCGTGCTGGCCTCAGATCTGCATTCACTCAATCCGATTGGCAGCATTTTGGACAAGTGTGTGGTATGAGTGATCTACCACATTAACTATGATTACAAATGTTATGATTGTATAAGTGAAGGCCTTCACCCAGTGGGAGAGCTGAAATGGTTTTGGGTGAGAATAAGCTGACAACCAGGATGACTGGTTCAATGTCATTCACTGGCCCTATTCATATCAACAATCAGTCAATACTTGGAAAAAATATATCAAACTTGGGTGGAGAAAGCATCGTTCAGCTTCCAATATAATATGATTTCTTGGAATCCAATATTTTCATGACTTCACCAATTAGTTCAACAATCATTGTGATATCATCGAGCCTCTTTCCGCAAACAATGAAATGAACCGTGGCCATGTTGATTTCTCACATCTTCCCTGATCCTGATTCCACCGACAACCTTGGCGCATGATGTACCACTCCGATAATTCTACCATGAAGTATCAACCTTGCTTCAGAGGCATTTTATATGGCAGAAGTGGAGGTGGAATTTAATGAACCAGCGCTGGAATGCTCGAAGGTATCACTTGATTACGATCCAAATAATGAGATATGGATGAAAGTGGCACCGGAGTGTTCACACTCTTAATAAATTGTTTCCTTAATTTTCTGCATGTTGGAAACCAGACCGTGATGGGTTTTTTTATGGAGAGATAAGAGTATTATGTTCGCAAATTGTGCGTAATTCAGAAGGTATCTAGTTGTGAATAAACCCTGCAGGTGAAAAAGATTTGTTTAGTAAAATACAGCAAAGGCCTATGTAGGCAAGGCAAGGGTTGTACTCGACAGACATCTGAATAATGTATACTGTCATGTAGTAGGCCCATAGTCAGGCCATCATGAAGAAAGCCTGTTGCTAGCCATTAACCTGTTTACTGTTACAGGTCAATGCACCATTAACCATATAGAGTGGTTTCATGTGACATCATCACCTGCAGTAATGGAAGGACAGACAAAAGAAAGCAAGTCCAAATTTGGCACGACAAATCATTGTTCTGCCCTCTAAGATGGCTGACCGTGAAAACACTCTGTTGTGACTCCATTTAGCCAATCTACACAAAACTCCTGAACTCATCCAAAATCCACCAAATGATAGAAGGAGGCTGATTACCTTGATTGTCACCTTATGTCTGCATGGCCTTCGAACATTTACTCATTCGATTTTTGGTGTTTGAAAGAGTTCTTTTGGTCATTGGATTGGCAAAATGGAGTCTCTACATGAAACAGAACCTGCAGTTTGCTTTTACAGTTAACAACCATCAAAGCACCATTACCCGAGCACAAGATCATGCACAGCAGTAATTTGTGTCCAAAGCATGATTGATAATGCTTGATTAGAAACACTCATACAATTTGTATTAATTTGTCCACCGCTGATTAATCCTCTGACATGATTCTGACTGTTATTTTGACTACCCCATTACCTCGGATAATGAGAAAATGGACATGAGTTAGCAGAGTCGGCTGCATGTTGCTTTCTGGGTGGACATCTCCAGTGGTTCTCTAGTTATGAGGGCTTTCTGGGTGGACGTCTCCAGTGTTTCTCTAGTTATGAGGGCTTTCTGGGTAGATGTCTCCAGTTATGAGGGCTTTCTGGGTGGACGTCTCCAGTGTTTCTCTAGTTATGAGGGCTTTCTGGGTAGATGTCTCTAGTTATGAGGGCTTTCTGGGTGGACGTCTCCAGTGTTTCTCTAGTTATGAGGGCTTTCTGGGTGGACGTCTCCAGTGTTTCTCTACTTATGAGGGCTTTCTGGGTGGACGTCTCCAGTGTTTCTCTAGTTATGAGGGCTTTCTGGGTAGATGTCTCTAGTTATGAGGGCTTTCTGGGTGGACGTCTCCAGTGTTTCTCTAGTTATGAGGGCTTTCTGGGTAGATGTCTCCAGTTATGAGGGCTTTCTGGGTGGACGTCTCCAGTGTTTCTCTAGTTATGAGGGCTTTCTGGGTAGATGTCTCTAGTTATGAGGGCTTTCTGGGTGGACGTCTCCAGTGTTTCTCTAGTTATGAGGGCTTTCTGGGTAGATGTCTCCAGTTATGAGGGCTTTCTGGGTGGACGTCTCCAGTGTTTCTCTAGTTATGAGGGCTTTCTGGGTAGATGTCTCTAGTTATGAGGGCAGTGTGGGAGATGAGACAGAGCAAACTAAATCCTGACTGATATCCTCTGCAGTGTGTGAGTGCTCTCTGACAAGTGTGACTACAATATAGAAACTCTGATCTGTTCAGGCCTAAAGACTCTTCACCGCATTGCGTAGCCACTTTCAATGCTGCTATCTCAATTAGATCCAACCCATCCTTGGTGTTTTTATTTGTTACTCCTCAGATACCACATCTTCATTCTCGGCTTTAGTAAAAACATTGATGAACAGGCAGGTAACAGGTTCTTCATGTTTTCATTCTCTGGTATTGTAGCTAGATCAACATGGTGATGCTCAATGTGGCACGATTTCACTTGAGATGTTTCCAATAACATCTTGTTGAAGAAGCATGGCATGAGTAATAAGTCTCCATTGAAAAAGACTACCAATATCATCTCATTGAAGAACTCTGCACGATGGTACACCTTGAATATCAATTTAATGCCAGTTACTGCACTGGTTCAAAAGTGCAGTGTGGCCAGCTGGCATGTCAAAGCAACATCGTAAGATGCCAGCTTATTGCATTCTGAGTTTGTCACCAGAAAGAAGCTGGTGAATGTCATCATTCCAACTGCCTGCTAGCTTGTTCAGTTTTCAATCAGCTTCTTGCCACTTTTGGTTTACTTTGATATCTGTTTGATGTCGATGCTTCAGGATGGTTATTGGGGGACATTCTCACAGTGTTGAATGCTGATGTGCACTGTGATCATTGCCACTGGAAACATCAAAAACACATTACTTCACTGTGTTTTTTGGTAACATAAACATCAGATATTGTTTTCCCTGCAGTCCTGCACATAATAGTACTTGGCTGTGCGGATGATAGACAATAAAAAGCTATAGAAATGACATAATCTTGAGATTTGTCTGCCAATTTGGTGAGTTTCTGTTGAAAAGGTGAAATGTTTTGACATTGTTTCTTTATGTTTGTTCAATGCTGACAGACCTGATCTCAATGATCCAGCAATACACCAATGTCTCTCACTGATTTCCCCTCATAGTATTGGCATTCTCATCTTTCCATAACAGACACTCGAGATTATTCCTTTGACATCACGGTCTCCTCTCAAATGTTCCCGCGGACATTTCGCTCTCGTAACTTTGTACGTGCCTGTTTCTGTGATGAGTAGCTAGTTGGCATCGTCATATTACATTTGAATGTTGACATTTGGGTTCACTCACCTGGGGCATTGTGGGAGAGACGTGTCTTGTGTTATTGGTGCTGACATGCTTGTACTTGCAGTCAAGAGAAGTAAGCCTGGGTAGGTACAGTGACAAGTGGCTGATAGCACTCCAAGGTGTTGTATGTAGCAGCCAAGTGGTCCCTCAGGGAAAGTGTTTTGCTATACTCCAAGTATCATGTTCACCATAACTGTCAGTGTGCCACAGCCAGGTTGGAGCTGTATCTTACGCAGCAAGGTCAAGTATTAAAAAACATGTTTGTGAATAAACTGTAACAAATAACACTCTCCCCCCACCCGGAGCAGTTCTCCTTGAGCTGTCTGTTACGGAGCAAAGCTGGTGACTTAAGCCAGTGCCGTAACACTCAAAGCAGATGAGCAGATCAGTGAGGGTTTGTGGGCAATCGATGATCAATGCCGGTAGGATTTGCTGACCAGTTCTATGTTTTCCTCTGATTGCCCAATCAAGGCTCGTACTTCACCTCCGGTTGCAAGCCAAGCAAGATGTCTTTTTTTGGGGCATATTTGCGATCGCCTCCGTTCAGGGCTTGGCACAAGTTTCAACCAACTCATTTCACATTGCGCGTGTTCCTTTTACATCCCAGCTCTCCTCAGGTAACAGAAACGTTCCGATGATAAGACGTTCGCCACTTTTCTCCTTCTTTTCATTCAAAATGGTGAGGAATTTTGCGAGTCGGCTCAACCAGTCGACATCTTAGAGAGGAAATGTGAAATGAAGAAAGCTGTCTATTGAAGTTAGCTAATCAGATTCTACTGGCATAAAGAGTCCTCTCAGCACAAATTGACGGTTCATGCCCATTTCGCCTTGTCTTTTTTCGCCTTTTCCCATTTTGCCTTTAAAAAATATACATTTCGCCTTCTCCTATTTCGCCTTTTCCAATTTTGCCTCTTCCCAATCCGCCTTATTCTATCTCGCCTTTGTCTTTTTTCGCCTTTTCATTTTTCGCCTTATGCTATTTTGCCTCTGTTTTATCTTGCCTTATCACAAGTTGCCTTATCCATTCTTGCCTTCGTCTCAGTTTGCCATTGTCTTAATCTGCCTTCTCCTATTTCACCTTGTCCTAATTTACCTTTGTCCTAATTCGCCTTCATCCTATCTCGCCTTTACCCGCCCCGCCTTTGTATTATTTCGCCTTCTTCCCATTTCGCCTTCTTCCTACTTTGCAACAAACTTGGTGTCTTTACCCATGTTTGTTGAGTCAATCTTTCATATGAAAGTGTCTTCAACAGTGTTGAAGGGCTTCTAGGGTCCATTCGGGGGTACCCGCAACCAAAACCCGGTGGACATTGCCAAAATTACAAGTGTAGATAACTTCTCAGCCATTATAGTCATATTACATTACATACCATATTACAAAAGACTTTTGTCTCTTTTACCCATGTTTTACCCATGTTTGTGGGGCCAATCTTTCATATAAGAGTGTTTCCACGAATTATGTTTTGGTACCCTACCCAAGGCTGTTGCTTAATTACCAATATTTTCAAATCTTCGTAACTTCTGAACCATCTACATGTAAGCTTACATGTATCTCCAAAACCAACTTTTGGATTGATAAAAGGCGAGGTGAGATATGGCGAAACGGGAGAAGGCAAAACGGGAAGAAGGCGAATTGACATAAAGGTCAATCAAGAAAAGGCAAGATGAGATAAGGCAGGATGGAACCAAGGCAGAATAGGACAAAGGCGAAATAAGAAAAGGCAAACTAGGATGAGGCAAGATGAGAGGAAGGCGAGTTAGGAAGAAGGCCAATTGGAACAAAGGCGAGATAAGACGATGGCGAAATCGTAGAAGGCGGATTGAGAAAAGGCAAGTTAGGAGAAGGCTAAATGGGAGAAGGCAAAATTGGATAAGGCGAATAAGGTTGAGGCGGAATGGGCAGATACCAAATTGACACTGAGCCAATTCGAAAGCATGCTTTGACGTTACGCTTGCTTTGGCATTACGCTTGCTTTGACGTTACACTTGCTGTTGCATGATGCTTTCTTTGACGTTCCGCTTTAATGAGAATCTTTTTTGAAGTGAGCTATATTAACTGCCACTTTCGTCATGAATTGCTTCACACATAAGCTTGGATGGGCCCATTGTGACACCAGTGTTCTGGAATGAACAGGTTTCCAAAGTGTTTGCCCAGAATCGATCATATCACTACAGATATGACGAGAGACAATTTTGATGGGTTCTCACTCACCCAGAAGCCTCGTGAAAATAATCCTCATCAAAATAGTTGAGTAAGAGAGGCGTATATTATCAAATATATGATTCCTACCAGGTGGTTCCATCATTTCCATTAGCACGTTAAATGAAAGAAAATTGTGCCATGATTGCTTTTTTACAAGGTGATGATTGCTTGGTTGGGCATCTTAGCAGAGACAACTTGATTTGTAGGTTTTTGACGACAAGGTTCAAGTTGTAGGGCCAAGTTATGACACATCTCCGCCAAATCTCTTATCAACCATCAGCAAAGATTGACTTGACACTGTGCGCATGGCGACGAACACTGAGGGAACAATCTGGTTATGCTCAGACTATTTACACGATCAATTCATTATTTTGAAGGGTATTGGATCGAGACGGGGAATCTTCCGCTTTTGTCGGGATTAGGGCAGATCAAACATGTAGGAGGTGTGATGGTGTGATGGAGGCTGATAATCAAGATGGACAGGACCTCCTTGGAATTGAGGCGGATGGTGTCCTCCACGCAGTGTATCAAAGGCCCAGAGTTTTCTGGTGGGATTGACACACACACACACTCAAACTGGCCTTATCCGACCTGAACCGGTCTCAGACTCCGCTTTGCGATGAGTCTGAGGTAAATCAAGTTCAGTTAGGGCTAGGTCAATCCTATTCACACGGTGCTTTAACCTGGATCAAACAAGCCCGTCCAAATGGGACAATATGACACAGACAGGCTTGGGTCAAAGACCACCTTGTTGGCAAATCTGTCTTGGCAGGCGTGACCAAGGAGTTTATAGTTGAAGACTTGTGAGCTTGTTATGCAGTGGTCAATTGGTTAGCTGCCACATAAAGTGGTAGTTATATGTGTATGGTAATGCTTTCTTAACATGTGCGATGAACCTGAACTCTGTGTTTGGTAGTAAAGAGTGTCAATCCAGTTACACAATGGCTCAATAATGTCATATAGGGTTCTATTAGCACCTAATCCCCACACCTCAAAGAATACATTTCCCTCGCTGGTGTTAATTACGTCCTATTGTTCCGGCGATACATTCAGCATCAGATATTACCGACGTACGATTGCCACAATTATCACTGCGTCTGTATTCATTCTCGTCTCTCTCATATAATGAAGTAATAATCGAGTAACGGGTTGGCGTCTGTATGACAGCTTCATGAACCACACAGTGTCTGCGCAGTATGCTGATGAAGTCATCACCATCAAATGGGGGCATCAATAACCTTTGATGGATGGACAATATGTTTCCCACGCAAGAGCAAATTGACCTGTGCAGAAGGATGACTGAAGAGTCAAGTGGTAATTGACTGGCTTGATCAGTTGGCAGACTTGTGGTAAAAGGTGGTCTGTCATGTCTGTTGTGTGATGATGGTGGCAGGTTCAGGGTAGTACAGAAGGGTTGTCTGTGACTGTGAACACACCTTATACTTTTCTGTCTGACCGAGGTACCTGGGTGTTTAGGCTGGGAATCAGCCTGGGACCTGTTGCTTGTTAGGCAGATGTTAGACGACAACAACTCTGATCATCTCGATGCATATCAAACATATACGCTTGGCACTGAAACACCAGACGCAAAGAGATTCCCATTAGAAGTGAAACAACAAAATTATGACCGATGACCTTGCTGAGTGAATCTGACGCCGCCATGCTCATCTCTGCCAAGGCCTGACCAATCTTCGCAGCGAGTTTGACACTTAACGTTGATTGAACACTGGTTAATGATAATAGTGCGGAACAGCTCATACCTTGCTATTAATGCATCAGCTAGATCGGCTGTGCTGACATCAACAGTAATCATGTCGTTAATTAGATTTTTATGCCATGTGTTGTGATTGTTGATACAGGTCTGGTTCCGGTGGTGGGGCAGACTTTATGGACACTATCAGTGAACAATTGATTCAAGTTGGCTGATAATGATTTTGATAACAATTGTATTGTTGATTGACAGGTAAAACAGATTTTGGCACCAAATATAGGCCATTGGTGACCAGCATGACATTTGGCCAAACCTACTATGTGCTTAAGAGATAAGCTGCTGATGAATTGTCTGACTTGTAGTGTGATAGGCCTCCCTGATACTTGTGGTCTGTCTGTGAAGGAACAGCAATCACAGGCCCCAATTTGCACGGCAGGGAAAGTTCACTCAAGGGTTAAATGGAATCCCTGCCTGGATCTCATCTGCTGAGGTTTACTAAGACAGCTGATGTGGCAGAGTTAGGGAGGATTTTCGTTTCCTTGGCAACAGTAAGTATATTGTTTACATACGGCAGCCATCGGCAACTGATGCAGGAATGTGGAGAGGATTAAGAGCAGCGCAGCTCCTGTAAAGTGGGTTTGACCCAAACGGTTTGGCGGGCCAACGAATTATTAAGATGTTCTCAGCAAATGGCTGGGATTATGAGATACTGTTTCTTAGCAAGATGCAGGATTACAGCCAAAACGGCTCCTGGGTCTGAAGGCTTGAAAATCTCAGCTAACATTTTGGCTTCCCTTGCATCCCAAGAATGACACTCGGAGGTTGAGAGAATAAGCAACTGCAGGGTTAAGTGTGTTACTCAAGATTGTTGCATCAGTGTGTGACTCTACAAGGAGTAGAACCCATCACCTTAGGCTTATGAGCACATTACCTGACTGATCCGCTGAAAGATAACAGTCCATTTCCACATTTGAAAATAAATAAATTTTTTATTATAACTTCATAACGCCTTCTAACCAGATCAATACAATCGTGATGGCTTACGTTGTCAGTCGGTGCACAGGAGAATAAATCAGAGTCATTCAGAGTGAAATGTTCTGTAATTTTCTCAAAGAAACCAATTACGGAAGGATTACTTCTTGACAAATTTCATTATGGATCAATTCAGTTTGACATGTAGAATGGAGAGCCTTTCAAAGACGGAAGATATTACTTCAATTTTTGATGCGTTATTGGTAGTGGGAGATTCATGATGGTTTGTGGGTTGTGATCACATTCTGCTTGGATCACGATGGTATCACAATCCCCACCCCCCCCAACTTCCCCAATCAAGAACTTCTGGCGCTGTGAACACGTTTCGATTTTCTCAAGGGAGGGCATATTGCTGATTCAGAAAGTGATGTGAAGTCTTCTTGAAGACTTAATTTGCAAGACAGGTGTCAAGAACTCCCAAGTCCATTATTTCTATTCATTCTCAATCAATCCCAAAAAGTATTGAAAGTTTCAAAAATTTCAAAAATTTCAAAAATTTCAAAAATTTCAAAAATTTCTAAAATTTCTAAAATTTCAAAAATTTCAAAAATTTCAAAATTTCAAAAATTACAAAGATTTCCAAATTTTCCTTATTTTTCAAAAATTTCAGAAATTTCAATGCATTTTATTCCAAAAATTACAAAATTTCAAAAATTTCAAAATTTCAAATTAAAACGACTTCACTATACTGGTCACTATTTGATGAGCATGAGCTTCTGTGTGAAGTAGGTTCCCTGTCCTGGGCTTGCAAGTGGGCGTGATCAGCTCACAAACATCAAACATGGCGTAATTCATCACACCTTTCCTGAAAATGGCCGCCACATGAGGGCACAACCTTTAACATGAAAGATCAATGTTGTCTTCAGCGTGAAATTCTACAACCTGGAGTGTCAGCTGTTTGATGGGATTTGCTAGAAACCAATAATCAACAATATTCCAGTTCGCTTGGCAATAAAGCGACATTCAGGTTTATTGGCTGTGATGGGGTGAAGAGCCGTCAAAACACGGTGTAGTTCCATGATTTGGTTTATTGGATCAGACTGCTTGAACTCGTGGTCATTGCACGTGATCAGAATGTTGGAGGTCAGTATGTGTTCCCGGTATGTGAAAGGAGAAGATCCGGGAGAAGCCCTGTCCAACCATGTTGCACTCGCTGCTCTCAGAACAGTGACCCGTTGAATTATGAACAAAATCATTGGTTTTATGATGAAGGGGGCAGATTCCCCACTCCATGGATGGGCTGTGTGGGTAGAGATGGGTAGAGAAAAGTAAACAATTGTTTACTTTTTCTCTGCCCATTAAAAAAAAAATTTACTTTTTTTTTGAAAAATGTCTTATCCCCTGGTCTGCTCAGGGTTTGAACCTGGGATCTCTTGCATGTTGGCCCCAGTCACTACCACTAGGCCACAGGGGACCACACGAACTCTCGGCATCTGACACTGTTATGTGTTTAGAGCTTGATTGATCTTGAAAACGATTCCTCTGAGAACAATGCCTGGCATTAAAACCACATTCATGCGATGTCACAATCAAAGCACCGGTTCAGTGACTTGCCAAAGGACAAAGTGAAGGTCTACATTGGGTGACATTCTGATCATGAATGAAGCACTTTGCCTGCTAGTCTTATATCATACATTTGTGACAGTCTGTCATTTGATGTCCTACAACTGGTGTCGCGTGCTGATTGGAATACAAGTAGGCCTGATATGACCATGAGTCCTACAACTGGTGTCGCGTTTTGATTGGAATACAAGTAGGCCTGATATGACCATGAGTCCTACAACTGGTGTCGCGTGCTGATTGGAATACAAGTAGGCCTGATATGACCATGAGTCCTACAACTGGTGTCGCGTGCTGATTGGAATACAAGTAGGCCTGATATGACCATGAGAAGTTAGATCCTTGTGTGGGATTGGTATGCGAAGGGTTGCATTGAGAGAAAGCTGCCACTCATCTCTGTCAGTGTGAGGCTCTCCTCCGCCCCCAGACGGAAGCTTGTTGCTCATTCCTCAGGGCGGTGCTGTCATTCCCTAACGATCAAACGGTTGTTTGTGAGACAGCTGTGACAAGTTTCTCGAGTTTGGATGAGGATTTATTGCCCTTGGCTCGATCTGGTGGCATTATGAACGGTTCATTTCATGAATGCCTCATATAATAAGAAGCCCCTAATTAGTGCCATGTGTGGTTTGAGATATGAGATGTAGACTGTTGCATGCTTAGATGGATTGAAGTAGGCTGACAGGGCTGACATCATTATGTAGTCCAGTCAGGGTAGCGTGAGGGAAGCAGTAGTTTGGGGTGTTGATCTATGCTCGATTCCAGGTTGAAATATACCCACTGGAATCATATGTGGCGGGTGAAATGGATAGGTGCAAGGATTACACCCCTTTAAAATCTGTTAAAGGAAAGATTTGGTCTGTTGCCACCTGGGACAGGTTCATTCAACTGGCCACTTCTGCTGGTAACTCAGGTCATTCTGTATGGTCCACCGACCCTCAGTCTAACCACTCAAGGAGCCAATCAATCATTGCTATGGCCAACGTGAGCGCAAATTGAAGAATGCTTTTATGGGCCAGATGGTGTGCTTCAAAAAATCCAATAGTTCCATTTCATGTTGGCGATCTGGGATGAAAAATTAGCTTAAAACTTGCCTAACTATAAAAGAGTAAGTAGATTGCAATCAGAATCGTTCGAAATGCAGTTCTCTGCAAGACACCAACGAGATAAATCAAAATTGACCAAATTTGTGCGCCAAAATATTGCCACATGAAATACATCAGACATTTTAATATTGTCCATTCAAGGGGTCTGCGTGTCACTTTCATGATTTTAACATCGTTTTCGACATTTGATCGTTTCAGAGACATTCCGAGCAGCGGCAGAAGCAGGACCAAACGACATCCTTAAACTCTACAACACAAAGGGAAACCTAGTCAATATTTCGGGCAAGTTAGCCGAGAATTCACCCAACACACGCTACAAGCTCGAGGTGGTAGCGGCCATTTTGTCGGGTAAGATGTTGACATTTCTGCATACATCGCTTGGATTTACAAACGCTTTCAAGTCCACACTTGACCATTTTGATAGCGAGGCTTGTGGTCATAAAGATACCGGGAAGACCACATCAGCTCATCGTATCTAAGCTTCATCCACACTCCACGCAAGTTTTAAACCATGTAGCAAATTGGAAATATTCTCTTTAAGATAATCTTAATGAAATTCTTCAGACAGAGAGTTCACAAAATATATAGCAGGTTTTACAGTATTTACTTAGAACCAAAGGTCAGTGTGTATCATTCTTATAAATGCCACTAACAATATATCCTGGAAAACCATCTTAATCCTTCACTAAATCAGTTAATTTGTTTGAATTTAACCACTCCATCATTCTGATTAAAATCAATATCTGTAAAACGTCACGCACACAATGTCTGTTATCATGTATGATCGTGTTGACAACCATCACTGACATGAACATGACAGACTCCATTTTGCCATTTCAAAAAAATGGTTATCTTGCTTTAGAATTTATAAGCAAATGTCTTTAAAATGGGTAAAGAGTTTTAATGGGTAGAGAAAAGTAAACAATTGTTTACTTTTTCTCTGCCCAGTAAAAAAAAATTAACAAATTTTTTTTGCAAAATGTCTTATCCCTTGGTCTGCTCAGGGTTTGAACCTGGGATCTCTTGCATGTTGGCCCCAGTCACTACCACTAGGCCACAGGGGACCACACGAAGTCTCGGCATCTGACACTGTTATGTGTTTAGAGCTTGATTGATCTTGAAAAGGAATGACAGGCTCTGAGAACAATGCCTGGCATCGAAACCACATTCATGCGATGTCACAATCAAAGCACCAGTGACTTGCCAAAGTCAGGTTGTTCTGAATGAAACACTTTGCCTGCTAGACCATGCAACTCAGTCTGATATGATACCTTTGTGACACTGTGTCATTTCCTGCAACTGCTGATCACTTCTTGTCTGTTCATTACATTATGATGATGAACACTTTTCTGTGATCGATGTTACAGCATCACAGCGGCCAGCAATGTTACAGCATCACAGCGGCCAGCGATGTTACAGCATCACAGCGGCCAGCGATGTTACAGCATCACAGCGGCCAGCAATGTTACAGCATCACAGCGGCCAGCGATGTTACAGCATCACAGCGGCCAGCAATGTTACAGCATCACAGCGGCCAGCGATGTTACAGCATCACAGCGGCCAGCGATGTTACAGCATCACAGCGGCCAGCGATGTTACAGCATCACAGCGGCCAGCAATGTTACAGCATCACAGCGGCCAGCGATGTTACAGCATCACAGCGGCCAGCAATGTTACAGCATCACAGCGGCCAGCGATGTTACAGCATCACAGCGGCCAGCGATGTTACAGCATCACAGCAGCAACCGCTATATTCATGCTATGCATGATCTCGTAGGATTCTTTTATTTGTTCCTCCGCACATATTCCACAAATAACACATCTTCATGTTTGCCTATGAGAGAATCTTCCTGATGAATGAGAACTGCCTGCTGGTGACATTTATGAAAAAGAACATTCTGAATGGACGGTATGTTGTGTTTGTCGGAAGAGATGGCTGATTCATCCCGAAGATTTTGCTATTACTGTTGACCAAATCTCTTTCTCAAACTGGGGTTTACTTGTAAACAAGACCACAGGTTACTGAAACCATTGTGGTAGCCTATCTTATCCTTGTAGTGTAGTTGCAGGAGAAAAAGGGTTAAAATGCTTAAAAACCGTGACAATTTGCCGCCAGATCCAAGATAGAAATGACGCAGCCTTTCAGATTGTATTCATTCGAATGACTTGCTTAAAGCAGGAAAGTGTTGTCGTTAGGAAGCGATATCTTGAAAAGAAATTGACATCTGCTGCAATGAATGGCTGGGATGTTGGTCATCTTACGGCAGTATCGAACAATGATCAACGCTATGTTGTTATCTGGCGTCATTTGTCTAGTTTATTGCGGTAATATCGAGATTGGATTGGATAATGGTTAGGTTGGAACGAAATGTTGCATTGGATAATGGTGAGGTTGGAATGAAATGTTGCATTGGATAATGGTGAGGTTGGAATGAAGTGTTGCATTCGATAATGTGCAGGTTGGAATGAAACGCCAGCAAATGTTGGCAACTTTCATCATCGTTCATCATTTTTGGAATCTTTGGGGCGGGTGGCAAATAGATGTGAGTGAATGTCCTTAATGATAGCTAACTCACAGGCAAACTCACATCTACATCTTTTCTCAGCTTAAGACTATGGTGCGCTTGCCATCAGATCCAATCCATAATTTCGAACTACACGAAACATGTTGTGGAGCTGACTATTGTTTCACGTAGCAGGATGTTGACTCCCTAAGCAATATTGTCTTGGCGACAAAGTGTGCGCCCAGGATGACCGCAGTCTTGCTGCCCAGGAGTTGGCCAAGGCTCTCTCTAAGGTAACATGATGTCCAGGACATCAATAGTACAAGCATGCTTCACCATTGTCTCCAGTCAGCAGCAGCTCCCTCAAGGTCTCCATCCTGCTTCACTATGTCCAACCATCTCACTCTAGTTCTTCCATCCATGTCTCCTTTCACCCCCAACCACTCCCAATGCCGAGGCTAGGGTATGTAATTTGAAGATGGAGAACCTGCGTTGATGCCCTTTGATCAAAATGGCCACAATCCACAAGGTCTTCTCCCCAAGCTTCGACTTCAGGGTGAATATCGACTAAACAACATCACCGCTTTTACCACAAACAATCACTCACACACGGCCTAATCGATTCAAATGTGAAATGACGGCATCATCGAATTTCAAGACAGATTAGCGTCAAAACACAACTTGGCATGAATACTTATCGAGGAGATAGTTGGATTGTCTGTGAAACATAATCTGCCAGTGATGGTTTAGAAATCCATTTGTAACATGGATGTTTCTCTGGGTATTGCGTTCTGTGAAAAACCAGCTCAAATCGAGTTGGTCTGTGAGATTGTCAGATTTAACGACTTTTCTATAATGTGGTATGAGATGGTTATTGGTTGTGGCAATTCTGAACATAATCAAAGGTTTGCGGCAGTAACAGTTGAGTAGAGTCTTTCATGAAAATGCTGGTGATGTACCATGTGAGAGATAGGTGCCGCTTTGATTCCTGTCTAGTACTCTTTGACCGCTGAATGAATGTTCAAAATGAAGAAACATCATCAGTCCCAAAAAATGAGTGGTCATGTTACCAGGGTTCCACTGTATTGAGCATTCATCAGATCTGACCCCGATTGTAAAATGAGCAGTACTTGTTTATTTGACATCTTCTTCCTTAACATTGGCCAGTGCATGTCTAAAGAAACACCATTTCCATTCCTTCCTTCCAAATTCTTTCTTCCCGCCAAGTGCATGTCTAAAGAAACACCATTTCCATTCCTTCCTTCCAAATTCTTTCTTCCCGCCAAGTGCATGTCTAAAGAAACACCATTTCCATTCCTTCCTTCCAAATTCTTTCTTCCCGCCAAGTGCATGTCTAAAGAAACACCATTTCCATTCCTTCCTTCCAAATTCTTTCTTCTCCGCCATCTTCTCATGGAACTAGTTGAAGTACATGAAAGCAATGAATAATTGATTTTGTGTGAAATTCATTGGCAGTTGTCTAAACATTGCCCGAGACCGTGGTTGAGTAGGTGTGACCTCGGTGGTGACTGACTAAGTGCGACCGTGGTTGAGTAGGTGTGACCTCGGTTGCGTCGGTACAGCCGTGACTGACTAAAGTGAGACCGTGTTTGAGTAGGTGTGACCTCGGTGGTGTCGGTACAGCCGTGACTGACTAAGTGCGACCGTGGTTGAGTAGGTGTGACCTCGGTTGAGTCGGCACAGCCATGACTAAGTGCGACCGTGGTTGAGTAGGTGTGACCTCGGTTGCGTCGGTACAGCCGTGACTGACTAAGTGCGACCGTGGTTGAGTAGGTGTGACCTTGGTTGAGTTGGCACAGCCATGACTGACTAAGTGCGACCGTGGATGAGTAGGCCCAACCCAGCACTTAAGATTCTCGCGTGAGCTTGCATGATGCGAAGGATTAGCATGATCAGTTCGGTGTCCTTATTAATATTTCAGCAGGTTTATTGGAAAGAGCAAACTGGAATGGTGATTGCGTTGAATGGGTGATCGCGGGAGCTGAATGGGTGATCATATGCCTTGAGTGATTCTAGATATACAATACTGATTCGCCAGTGATTGGTTCTTGCTGTTGATCCTTTAGTTATGGATAATGATAACAAACTGTATGCTGTGGTAGCCAGCGTGAGGTCGATACGTGTTGTGTTGAGCAGGTTGGTGCGGTGGTGTCTGTCACAGCAAAAGTCCAGGGCTTTCAGAGCAGAACTGTCAGGGGACATACCATGGACAAGGAGTGACATTCACCGACTTACCCACACACCCTCAGCCATTACAACTCTGCCTCACACTGTCCGGTTTTGCAATCACCACATGGACATCATTAGATTCTCCGGATGGAATGTCCACCAGTATCAGGGATCAATCAACAATCGTCTGGCTTCACCACTCCAGCCCCAATTAATATGATAACAGGCCTCAGCTCTAATGAAAGCAGTGAGTTGAACAAGTGATCAGCATAGTCAGTGTAAATGCAGACAGAAACATGGTGGTCTTAGGAGGACAAAGTCACAACCAGATGGCCAGATTAAGACCATTTTTTCCAATAATCGATAAGGATATCAGGACGCAAGGCTTCCACCTGGTCTAAGTTGATAACCGCTGAACCAGCAGAAGCGCAATCTTTTACCGGCAGGTTTTTAGAACAAAATTACCAATAAGCATCTGCCCGGTCCCCATTTGTTATCGGTAATTGTCATGGCAACTTGTGTTTTAGAGATGCCAATTGCGATATTGAGAAATGGTTGTAAAGTCAGCTGTGGGGATACATTGAGACGACGGTTCATTATCGAGGCATTTGCAAAGAAATATTGGTTATTTTTTCGAGTCGTGCTGATATGCGAACTTGAGAATCACATGGGGACAGCAGAAGATGCTCAAGTGGAAGCCAGCTGAGATGAGCATATTCTTTAAGATTCTGAACTAGCATGTTGGAATGGGGTCCGGGGGGGGGGGACCCACCCTAAGGATAATCTAGTGTTGTGTAACACCAGTGTCCTTTGGTACATTCCTGAGTTCAACTCTGTAACTTTGGCCAGAGCGATATGAAAAACCGTTTGGTTTCTGACTCTGCTAAAGGAGTCTCCAAGCCTCAGCTGAATCGAACCTTAATCCTCCTTTACTCATTGTCCTTTCAGGTCACACAATAGCTTCCCAACTTGGCTTCAACTCCATCGACATGGAGGCACGATTGCAACTCGTTGAAAAGAAACTGCTTGTTGAGAATGGTGAATTGCCCCAATCGTTGTCTGAGATAAAACACAAGGTGGAATCATTCAGGGAAAAATTAGAGGTTGGTGCATAGTTGTTCCTTTCTCATGTATGAATGTGTGTTTTGTTTTGAGGGAACCTATAAGAGATTGTTGACTAGAATTTCAAATAACCCAGGGTTGAGAAAATTGCTATAATCTTGGGAATATATCTTGTAGGTTGTTACTGCTTAAGCTAGAACATCCAGAGTTAGGACATGAGCCATCAGCCAGCATAAACAAGCTGGTTCTTGGTCTCTAACACAATTCATGGCCAATAGATCAAAGAGGTTAACATTTGCTGGGCAAATTTCCCAAATTGTTATGGAGCCACTAAGACCTGTTATCTACCAACCAATCACCTTCAGGGAACTTTACGGCCATGTGTGTGAAATGAAGCAGGGGTTGATGGGTAATTGTTTAGTGATGAGCAGCATGTGGGAAGTTCTCCCTCGTTGAGGGGTGCGAGGGGCATCAGGTTGTCCATTTCCACCTTGCTTTTTAATACCGTCAAACATAACAAGACATGCAGATGAATCTCCACCACTTCTCACTAATGTCGTCTATTAAACGCTCTCATGGATTCTGTATCTCGGCCAGAAAATTGAACTGTCTGATTCTGTTTGATGTAGCAAATCATTTCTCAAAACATGGTTTTACATTTTCAAAATATTGAACATATTCTGAAGTACCCAGCTGTCTTCAAGTAGTACTACATGAAGGGGACCTACGATGGCGTCATCCTTTGTTCTTGGTGAAGTATCTATTACTGAGCTGGTTTGGCCTCCACCAACATGTCAACACAGCCATGTAGCATCATCTCCCAGTCTCTTGTCCAAGTGTCTCTATACTCTCTTTCTTTATTTCCAGGGTGTTGAGCACCTGAGCTGGTTGGGCCTTTTCAAAGACATTTCCAGCGGTACGTCGTTACAACCGTTCTGGAACAAAAAAAACAACAGTAAACGGAAAGATCAGGAACATTATGAACGCGTCTTTGAGAAGTTTAAAAAGATGAGGTAAGTGTTGGAGATGGGGTGTGAGAGGGACTTTGTCAACGAGTGTGGATGTGATCCCTTCTGGCTGATGCCTCACACGTGGTCATGTGACTGCTGTCTTGCACATACCGCTAGACAATTCTCTGGATGGAATTTGATATGCTTGTCAAGGTACCGATGTGGACAGTGAATGGAAGACAATAGCTGTCGGAAGAAACGATCAGACAAGTCGGATAGCAAATGTCACCCTTGTCATGAAGAGGTGCATATTACCAGGATGTTGTCAAGACTATCAAAACTGCCTCGAGTTTGTGCTCAGGTGGAAAAAAACCGTGAATGAAACAGCACCTCTCTGCTGTCAGTCGGTTAAACACTGAATATTGCCTGGTGTCGGCCAATGCAGGTCACAGCTCTATCAATACTGACATATCCCATAATGCTCCACAGGAGTGCGTTATGACTGTTATTGGGATGTTTCCATTTACTCATGACAGGTATCCATGCTGACATCAGGAAGACACACTGATGCGTGGCGAGATAACAACAGCATTTAACCCTTTAAGAAGCAACTACCAGTCAAGAATTCATGTGAAGGTTAGGGGGAGTAATGGTAGAGTGGTAACTCTAAACGATGTGTTATGTTTACTTGCAGTCAAGTCCAGATGACCGAATCAGTTCGTGTCTACCTCCGTAAACCGACCTTCGACAACTGGCAGTGGGATGATGCTGAAATCCTGGTACTGTTACAACAAATGTACATAGATCTGGGGTTTTTATCAACATTTAATATAGAGGTAAGGGAACTTCCAATCAGTCACTGGGTTGATACAAGACATGGCCATATATTGAATGCTAACCAGAACTTTCCTGAAGTTGGGTGTGCGCTTGGACTGTAGTGTGTATCACTGTTTTCTCTAATACACCACCAGAATAGGAGGCAGATGTAGTGCTTGAGAGAAATAGAATAACAAAGGAGCCCAGTTGTGCTTCCAAGGGTTAACAGTGATCAAGAAAGTATAATGTGCTGATCACACCCACATTTCTTGAGATCCATTTACGATATTAGCTTGCTGCGGTTAAAAAAAGAGCCCAGGGAAAATAGACAGTGGCTGTCATCTGAAGAAGACGTCATCTCGACGGAGACAGTGGAAGAAATCCTACAATGTTCACATGCATTAGGTTAATCAGGATTTTCCATCTTATCATAATGTTGATGGAAATAAATGAAAGGAAAGTGAAAAATGTTGTGGAATTTGAAATATCAAAGAGATTGATCTGACTGTAGTTGGATTTTGGAATGCAATATCCTGCAAAAATATTTAAGAAAAACCATTTTAAGAGAAGTGTCACGCCTGCACTTTTGATGCGATGTAAAGTGGCATTCAGCTCATTGTGTGGCTGACAGGAAATGATACTCGTTTGTCCTGTTTCAGTTGAAGACATTACAGTTGTGGCTCTACGAGGTCTACATTCATTATAATTCTGTCCCGTTTCATAACTTCAAACATTGTTTCATGGTTGCTCAAATGGTAAGTTATTCTTCAACGAGAAAAAAGTGATTTTCACGAGTAAACCTGGAACTAATGACAATTACCATTGGTTGGAAAGCTCTTGATAAGCTCTATTGGATAGTTCCATTGGTAAACCTATTGACATGACCATTGGTTGGAAAGCTCTTGATAAGCTCTATTGGATAGTTCCCTTGGTAAACCTATTGACATGACCATTGGTTGGAAAGCTCTTGATAAGCTTTATTGGATAGTTCCATTGGTAAACCTATTGACATGACCATTGGTTGGAAAGCTCTTGATAAGCACACTCTGATTGTACATTTCTTCTTGTTTCAGATGTATGGCTTAACATGGTTAATAGACTTGCCGAAATATCTCGATGCTATTGATATTCTTGTCCTCATCACGTCCGCAATCTGCCACGACTTGGACCATCCAGGGTATAACAATGCATATCAGGTAAGAATATGACCTTGAACAAGTCACTTTGATCCACTTTGAAAGTCTGACTGGTGTATTTTCACCTCAACTTTTCCCATATTTGACCTTTAACCTTGACCTTGACTTTCTTTCAGATCAATGCAAGAACTGAACTAGCGCTCATGTATAACGACATTTCACCGTTGGAGAATCACCACTGTGCCGTAGCCTTTGAGATCCTTGAGAAACCACAGGCAAACATATTCGAAAACCTGCCAATCGACACGTATAAGAAAGTACGTGAAGGGATGATCAGGTAAGAATTGTGACCTAGGGCAAGGCACTTTGCGCCCCTCTCCAAGTGACCATGACTTCCTGTACCAATCCCCTGAAATGCCAACCTGAATCTTAGATGGATTCGGATCGCTTGGTGGACCATCTGTGAAGGTGCACTTCACCAAATAGGCATGAATAAACCACCCCTTGACATTGATATGAGGGAGTTCTGGCAGGAGCAAACCTCATACCAATATGGTGACACTTTGGACCACGCACACATCATGAGTCATACGAGAACGATTGTTTGATTTGCCAAACCTTGCTATCACCATCATGACTCCTATCATCTGCTCACCTTTCAGGTGTATCTTAGCAACAGACATGGCAAAACATTCAGAAATACTCAACAGTTTCAAGAGTTTAGTCAAAAACTTTGACTTCAGCAATAAGGAGCATAAAGCAGTGGTAGGTATTGATCAACAGGGTATCAGGACGGTAGTTCAAACCATCTGTCTCCCCTCATCCATCAAGTGCTGGCATGGTCAAATCTGTTACTACTTGGCCCTCAAAGTAAAATGTAGGTGACTTGGCATGCAACAACAAGAATTGACCGATTGATCGTCTGCTGGCAGTATTAATATATCAACAATGTGTCCCTCTTCAGCTAATGATGATCTTAATGAAAGTGTCCGACATCTCAAATGAAGCGCGACCCATGGATGTGGCCGAGCCGTGGCTAGACTGTTTATTACAAGAATTTTTTAATCAGGTTCGAAATATACGCATGTGACTTTGTAAACTCTGATGTTGTATATGCACTGGGCAGCTGTTTACACATCAATGTCAGTCTCCGTAGCATGGTTGAGTTCTCTTCAGATTCCTGGTATTCCTCTTCTATTGTCGTATTTTATTCAACTGTAGACTTATCGTCCTTTTTTACAGTTTTGCGGTGTGCATGTCAACATGCGCATTCGCAATGGTCCAGTTCTCTGTATGCACATGTACACGTACATGCAGTATGTACATGCAGAGTGGTACAGTTCTGCACATGCGCATGCAGTGGTACAGTTCTGCGCATGCGCATGCAGAGTGCTCTGGTACGGTTCTCGGCTCTTTTTCAGGACATGCTTAATTTGCTGTAGCTGTGCTGCTTTGTATTTATTTGCTCCAACACAACTCCCCCTGTATAGAGACTTCAAATAGCAACATGGAGGTCAACATCTACTTGCCAATGTGGTTTATCAAAAATATGAAGTGATTTATGCTAATTTATCCTATTTTAACAGCTGATGATGGTCATCGTAAAAGTTTCTGACGTTTCAAATGAGGCGCGACCTTCAGAGGTCGCTGAACCTTGGTTCGATTGTTTAATGCAGGAATTCTTCATGCAGGTTAGCATGTTTCCATGGTGACTAGCCTGGTGTACCTCAAGTTGCTGGTACCATTTGGTTACCGTGGTTTTACTTTGGTTGCTGGTACCATTTGGTTACTGTGGTTTCCATATTGTTGCTATGGTAACCTTAAACAATTCTATCTTCCCTTAACTTGTGATTCTCCTGGTGTTGGTTTATAAGCTCTCTTATCAACAATTTGGACTGAAAATACTTGGCCAATCAATACAAAGTGTATCAAATCTAAATTGCCACCAATTTTCATTACCAACGTCTGCTGATTGTTTCTTTGGTCAAAGCTGGTGACCTGTCAAATGAATCTTGACCCCTGGACGTAGCTCAACCATGGTTTGACTGTTTAATGGCTGAGTTTTTTATGCAGGTAGGAAAACAGAAGTACCATGAAATAATACCTGGTTTAATAGCACGGATTCGAGAGCATTCCAACATAATGATTCTTTGTACTGAGTTATTAATAGAGTTTTAGGTTTTTATGAAAATCTTCTTATTAAATCCATTCCTCGGTGGATTGTCCAATCAAAAATTGCAAATTCTGAATCACATGCCTTATCGTGTGACTAGTTCAGGCAAATTCTGCCTCCTGATATCAGCGTATTGGAGGCGGGTTTTAATAAGAAGATAATGATGTGTCTTTCTTTTATCTCATTTTAATTGGTGCATTTTGAAAATGATTTCAATTATTTTTCTGCTGTTTCAGCACCTAACCCTTTCCTTGACTATCTGGCTTTTATAACACAATATCTCGTCTATCAGATTCACTCCTGTTTGATGTGAGGGACACAAAAAATGACTGGCGATAGTTTGTGTGGACATAAACTCGAAGCTAGTCCAGTTTTGCCATTGCTAAACCAAGCTGGTAGATGCTCATCATGTATGCCACTCATACTGTGAGTGAATCTGAGGCGCCCTCTATTGTGCATGTGTGGTGTTAGTATAACGCTGTCAAGTGTTGTCTGTTTGTCTCCTTGTTAGCTAATGATGATCTGTATCAAGATGGCGGACATCTCAAACGAAGCGCGGCCAATGGAGGTGGCAGAGCCATGGCTCGAGTGTCTGCTTGAGGAGTACTTCCAACAGGTAGAAGGTTCATCATAACTCATGTTAACCCTTTAGGACACAGAGATCATTCCCCACAATATTGCCCAATCTGCCAGTCACAAGCATACCCTTGTTCACAAACAAAGACTTCACTCTACATTAGATTGAATGTTTACCTGGAGACCAACAAGGGTATGACCTAAACCAGGTGATTGTGACAAAGATCTTTGATGTCGTACTATGATGACTTACACTTTCAGAGACACATTCCCTAGACCATTAACTTACCGTGAAAATCATTAACTTTTCATATTATAATCAGTTCTTCTTCAAATCCTATTGCCATTTCTATTGATTAAGATGACCAAAAACTTCGAATTCTGGATATTTTAAGCTGATAGTCAGTGTGAATGACCTGAAGTCATTAACAACTAATTAGTAGATATTCATAACAAGCATATTACTAATGACTGTCTGTCCCTTTCAGAGTGACATGGAGAAACTGGAAGGTCTGCCTGTGGCCCCCTTCATGGATCGCGAAAAAGTCTCCAAAAGTTCTTCTCAGGTCGGCTTCATCAAGTTTGTTCTGCTACCGTTGTTTGAGGCTCTGGGAGAGCTCTTTCCTGTGATAGAGGTAAGAAAGTGACTCTGTATCAGCAAGCTCTAGTCTGCAGTTGCTATATCTGAGAGGCTGCCACCCCTCAGAACCATGGTGCTCCTAGTCGGCCATTGCTGTGATGACTGCTTTATCAGCAACAGTGAGGGTCGTGTTGTTAGTAAACTGGTCAGCTGATAACGTCATGCTGACATCAATGGACATGTAACACCATCCTGTTACAAGGTAAACAACTGCTTTCTAACAGCTAAGCGACGACTACATGCTTCCTCCAGCTTACCCTATCCTGGGCCCACAATTTAGCATGGTACCAGCAATCCTAAATTGATTGGGTATGAGAGTAGGACATGCGCTGTAGTCTCCTGCTGTGTGCTGGCTTTAACTCAGGTAAGAAGTTGTGAGACGCTGTTGACCGCCAGCATTACATTCCTAGTAAGTTTAGTTCTTTGCGCCACAGACGATCTTTAACCAGCCTGTTGAATGTTGGTTATGATTTCCCGATGACTTGTTGCAGGATGACATCATTGACCCTGTGCGAAAGGCGCTCGAGTATTACACAGAAATGCAGAAAGCTCTCGAGGAAGAGAAGGCACGCAAGTTAGAGAGCGACAAGGATGCCAGCAAGAACACGATCACAGCACCAAAGGCAAATGGCACGGTCAAATCATGAGGTCAAGGGCAAATATTGGGGTAAGGGTCAAGGTTCAAATCACGTGTGCATAAGGACATTGACCGAGATCGTTCCCGCTCTTCTTCGATATATCTGTTGTGTAACCCGTCGTTACCTGCCATATGGGTTTGAAGAGCATGTTCTGGGTGATCAGAGCATGCATTCCTATGTCAAAATACTGTAAAAAACTATGTGTACACCTCAGCATTGAATCTGTATATAGACCTATCCCCAACTAGGAGCACTGGAAAGGCGTGTAGTCATTCTGATGGTTGGAAGTCCGTATGGAAAGAAGTATTGTGTATGTCAGCATGGAGCTATTGCCACTCTCAAGATGGCACCTGTGATTTTGTTATGTTATGTTACCAAGGTTACAAGAATAAGCAGCCATCTTGAAAGTTTTGTGCAGGTTCTAACTGTGCTGGCCACTATCACCCATTCGTCTTGACTCAGAGCTTCACAATATTCTGCTTCCTCTATTGTCATCTGCACAAACTAATTCTTGTCTTCCCGGCTGTCATCAGGAAGATGAAATATTCTCTAGAAAACGTTAGACGATGTCAATATCCTCCTCCGCAAGTTACTGTAATCCAAGAAATATGTGCTTTTATTTTTCGTGATTTTCATGTTTACAAAAAATTGCCACGAAAAATATATCAATTGAAATGACGGGTAAATATTGACAGGTTTGCAGTCAGTTTGTAAATCTGTTTCTTGACAGGACTTCTCATCTGTTGTCCTGGGCCAAGATACCTTCTCATCTGTCTCCTATCTTAGAGACATTGTGTCAAAGGTGTTCTATATGTTTACCTGCTAATCAGATTATAGATGGATTAATATGTATTTGTAAACTAAAGTTGTAACAAGAGTTACCACATGTGTAGATTTGAATGAATAAACATTGCTGGGGTACCTTTCAAGGAACATGGATTACACACAAGTCTCAATGGTAGGACAGGTCTAAGTGTATGATCTAAAGGAAGCCTCTGATAGGTCACTGACTCTATTGACACTTCATTGACACCAATTTCTGCCCCACCAACAAACCAAACATTTCCTCCCCCACGACACACTTGTGTTGTCAGATTACAAAAACATACACAACAATTCTAATCAACCATATGAGAAGTGAAACTCCATGTAATCAAGAATAGAACAGAGTAATGTTTATTTATTCTGACTGTAATCAATATCTCGTATTAGTATGACATGTATTATTTTTGTAAATTATTGCATTTATAGATTTTAACCTATTTATTATTTTATGGATAAGCTGGTTGAGTGTGACTAATTGGGGCAGTTGAGTGTCCATGACTCAGGTTCCTGTTCACTACTTCATGCTATAGGGCGGCGCAAAGATACAAGTAGATGACATCACCACGTCAAACCTAGTGATGTCACAGACATTAGATAATGTCACGTCACTGACATCAAGGTATATATTGCTGTCATTCATTGGCCACATTTTAGACATGCATTGTCCGATAGTTTGATGATGTCACAAACATTATCTTTGCGGGGCCCGATTTCACCAGACATTCAGTTGGTTTGCACCCATGAAGAATAAGTGTATATATCGGTTGCCTGCAGTATTGTTTATAATGTATGATACACTGTGCCTTGTCTTGGCCACAGCGGTTTCCTGTTGCGAGCATTACTGCTTGGGGCGAAACAAATATGGAGGCAGTCAGAATCGCGTTTCAGTGTTTATTTTGAGGTGTTTTAAAATAGAAATCGATACGTCTCTGTTTGAATTGGTTGTCTCACCATAATCACATGGCTCGAGCTGCCCAAGGTCTCCACTGCTACCTCAGTTTTGGCTTTCATTGTAGCTCCACCCTCATGGTGATTGGTGAAGCAACCAATACCGCCAATTCAGTATCAATTCCTTGAGCCAAAATGTAAATATAATATAAAAATGTGTACAAACTTTAATTTATGTTATTCAGTTAAGTCGAACCAAGGACCACATAGACTGTTACCTAGTTCCTTCATAAACGCGTCTTTGAAGAGTATTTTTGTATTATAACGCCTAGCTGTTACGAGGACATGGACACTAGAGGGAGCTAGTGGTTTGGAGGGTGGACACTAGGGAGAGTCATCACATACTCGTATTAGAGAGAGTGCAATGTGCCAACGTGTGACGAGCCAATAGGAGCAATATTGGAGCTCTCGCTGTCTTGCTGTCACCTGCAATGACACCCGCAAATGAGTGATTATCATTGCCTGTGAGAGGCTGTTCTCCTGTGGACGAGGTTGGTGGCTGACTATAGGCTAGAGCGTTACACAGTGATACATGTACCAGTACTTGATGGTCAAGTCTGTCTTCCCCTCGCTAATCTTCAGCTCGTCTGTATCATTAACACTTGTTCATAGAATGCAGTAAGTCAACGACCTACATGTAGACTTTAATAATAAACAATGTCCATTTACAGTATTACATGTGTTTTCTTCAATTATTTGGATTGGGTGCGCCTGGCGATATGGAAGTTCTACGAATGGCAGGAGGGTCCTTATGTTGTCTCGGGTGCATGGCAGGCAGGTTATGCCTTGTACAGGACAGGTATATGTATGGTACATGAGTTGACTCTGTGGCCAGGTTGTGGCTGTCTTCAAGAGTACAGTGAGATAGAAGCTATGCCAATGGCAGGAGGGTCCTTATGTTGTCTCGGGTGCGTGGCAGGCAGGTTGTACCTGGTACAGGACAGGTAAATGTTGGCGGCATGAGTTGTCACGATGACCAGGTTTTGCCTCTCTAGAAACTCGACCAAAGGCCAAGGTCATCCACAATGGTGTTTCGAAACGACCACCAGCCAGGTCGACAGACAACAGACTGGTGAAGGTGACGTAGTACACGAGGCAGCAGCAGCCAGATTGATTGATACGAGGCAGTCAAAATCAGAAAACAGCAAATTCTACAAGAAAGTAGTCATTTATTACAATATACACATCTATAATACAAGAATGATCAATGTGTTGGCTCAACTTAGGCAGCCATTTTGAAACTAAGGAAGCCATCTCGAATGTTTACTGGACAGCATAGTAACGAGTACAACAAGCAACCCCCGCCCCATTTCAGACCCGAAATCGTAGAAGAAAACAAGAGACTAAGTCAAAGTAGGCCTACATTTACAAGACTAAACCAAAGTTAGACGAGGTAAACATTTGATACAACTGCTGCCAATACATGCAGCACTCCATGATAGAGATCAACACTACTGGGCCTTGACAATCAGGAAACAGACACGATTCCACTATGATCAATTGATTAGCACAATGAGACAGCAGATTATTTACAAATGTTTACAGCTCAAAGGAGACTAAAGGCAGGACCGCCAGAAACTGTTGCCCACGGGTAAGATATCTCTTTAAACTATAACTAGTCAGCACCTTTTTTTGCATGTCTTCTTTGCAACTTGCACCAGACTATTGTATCTTCCGCTGCTATGAAACCTCATCATATACCGTGTTCTAAAGTGTGGATTTTGATTTAACTTCCTGTAAGCACATACAAAGTCTGGACATTATTTCTTCAACTTCTGCCAACCGCGACACTCATTTAAAGACCCCGTAGAAGTCTTGTACCCGACCTCCTGCCTGTACTCCCCCTTTAAGTGAAAGTACCGGTAACTCTTGAATAATTGCAAGAAAAATTCTGGAATATCATCATTTTATAACATTGAATAGGTTTATGACAAAACTGGTCAACAATCTACCACTTTCGCAAAATATTTTGGCAATGGCAGCTCAACAAAGGAGAATCTGCTCTGTAGGCATATTCCAATAGATGGCACTGCAGACTGTACACATTTATTTGCACTGCACCTGTAATATTCAACAACACTTAGGAATCCAGTGATTTGTAAGTTGCTTGCAAATGTCAGCCACAAGTCTACTCAGAATCATGATGTCCTCAGGACAAGTTGGGCTCCATGCTCAGACAAATGTTCCCCAGACTGAACACATGAAATGATTTGCACTAAGTGGACCTGTCCTCATCTCCTATTCTTCACCCAGTGAAAGAACCAGTCCATTTTGGTCGTCCAAGCACCGCCATACGCATCGTGGAATTGATGATGGAAATACTTCAAAGCCTCTTCCTCGGTCTTTTCCACCGCAAGCGTCTTACGGAGATATCCAATGTCGTCAAGGGATTGGAGCTCCGGGATGCCGCACGACAGCATCATAGAGAATAAGGTCAGGAAGATATTGGCGTGTTTGTGAAGGATGAGGTACGCCTTGCCGCAGAGCTCCGTGAATCTGCAACAGAATGGATGAAATGATTAATACCTGTATTTGTCACCTCTGAGGTGGCGGGTTCAACTCTCTGTCACTGCATGTCTTCATGTGGTAGAGACTCTCACTGTCCAACATAACATTACAAATCATCCAATATGAATATTGTTCACACTCGGCTCTTAACTCAATATTTTAATTGATGCTTTAATCTACATTAGAACCAGCCAGTCGGAGGCCCAAATTTACAACCATGCACCCCAAACCTTTTTATTAAGGGGAAATCTGAACTCAACACTTACGCTGAAAATTCAGCACTTTTTGTTGGATTGTCTGCCCCTTTTGCTACCACTGTTGTGAAATCTTCTGTCAGGACAAACGGAACACGTTCTCGGTTGATGCCAAATTTTTTCTTCCGATGATCCAAGAAATGGCCAAAGTCAATGTGGAATATCTGGCCCTCTTCATTGACCATAATGTTGTCAGGATGACGGTCACCAATGCCAAGGATAAATGTGGCCACACAGTAGCCAGCACAAGACTTGGTGAATGTGTCAATTATTTGATCTTTTCTGAAAGGCAAACATCAATGAATTAATCTTTCTGAATCGCACTCTGTCAGCAAAAGACAAAGGCGTAATTAGTGTTGTGGGTTTGAGGCGATTGGCCGAGTGCTAGCCTCAGCTGGAGGCCGAGTGCTAGCCTCAGGTGGAGGCCGAGTGCTAGCCTCAGGTGGAGGCCGAGTGCTAGCCTCAGGTGGAGGCCGAGTGCTAGCCTCAGCTGGAGGCCGAGTGCTAGCCTCAGCTGGAGGCCGAGTGCTAGCCTCAGCTGGAGGCCGAGTGCTAGCCTCAGGTGGAGGCCGAGTGCTAGCCTCAGCTGGAGGCCGAGTGCTAGCCTCAGCTGGAGGCCGAGTGCTAGCCTCAGCTGGAGGCCGAGTGCTAGCCTCAGCTGGAGGCCTGAGGAAGAGTCCATTACTGCTGAACTGAACCAGGTGTCTGTGAGGTAGGAATGAGAACATGGAAACATCAACCACCTGACAGTACTCACTTCTCTCCTTTATGCTTGTTCGAGATCCACTTGTAGAGAACGTCGTTTTTGAGCTGAATCGCCGCCATCATCGTATTCTTCTGGATCTTCATGACTGTCTGTGCGTCTCTCACCACTTCGATCATACCAACATCTGTCCCCGTTGACAAACACCCATAGGGAGTCATTCTGTAGTCAGATATATTACAATGGGGTAACAGACTTCTGATCAATTGTTGTGGCCTCTTGAAGGCCTGTGGAAATATGGTAATGACGATAGCCCCAATTGCTGATAACACCACACAGTACAAGCTAATAAAGTCTGTCAACATGATCCATAAGCTTTATTACAAGTCAACTGTCACACACATCATTGTACGAATCATACAATGTAAGATGGCTTCACCAACCAACCCACGCCACCCTCTAAGTCTAACAAGCTATGATCAACTGAAACTAAGAGCTACCTGAGATCAAGGCCCTCACTCTGCCAAATGCGATCCATGATTCCAATCACCTGTAAGGTCAACATATCCTGCCGCAGATCTGAAAACACACATTCCATGGTCAATGACAACTTCCATCATAATGACATTTTGCTATATTATCATGAGTTATTTCCATCCTCACCAAATGGCAGCCACTAGGAGGGATCACTAGTGTTTGCACTCTTTCACGCTAGAGAAGACTTGATTGGTTTCTTCAGAAATCGACAACCTGTCAATCAGGAAGCAGCTCCATCGCAGCCTAACACCAGCATCTCTAACCTGGCGATGATCGAGCTGATTTGGCCACGCCCAAACGATGCCCAGACATGGGACATATCAGACTCACCGTCGCCGTTTTTGAAGATAATCATGAAGTCGCTGAACAAACACTCAGCTGTCGGGTCGGGGTTTTTCCAGTCTAACCACAGGGGGCGCTTCTTGGATTGCATGATCTTACATGTTTGGATTCTGAAAGAGGAGAGAGGAGGGGCAGTCAGTCACCAGAAAACTGCCGAGAAACAGACACTCCTTTAAAAAAACTTATTGTGTAGTTTGGTCAAGTGCAGATTAGGAGTTTTAACAATGTCGGAACCAGAAATCAGGTAACGGAGGGGGTTAACTAGATACTTACTGCAGTTCACCGAGGGTGTAACTTGGGTTGAGGGGAGAAGAGAAGTTCTGGAGTGCTTCTTTGTAGTCTGCCTGGTTCACTCGGTCCCACAACACCGACAGCTGGTTATCCTTGAGAACACAATAGAAACATTACATATTCTGCATAACAAACTTTGGAAAAGCAAGTAGACTGCGGGTGAAGCAGGTCAGAATACATCAGACTGTTCTCTTATCTACTCAAGTTGTCATGCAAGCAAATGACTTGACAAAAATCGGGACATTTTTAAGATATCTTACATCTCTCTCGTTCTTCAAAGTTTCGGTGAGCATGGTGAGTTTCTCCAGTGCCTCCACCTGGCGGTTCAACGACTTGAGATATGCACCACAGCCACGGCAATATGCCTCCAGGATGAGGCCGAATTTGACCTTGACAGAGATTTGGTGCATCTCGGACTTCAAGTGCCAGAAGAAGAAATGTCCAATCTTCTGGTTCATCAACGCCTTGTTGAGGAGGAAGCGCGTGAGTGGGTTGTCAAGGTACGGCTCAAACTTGATCACCTGCAAATATGGATTAATGATAGTAATGGTGAGTCTTTTGATAGCGTGTTTATACTGATCAAGGTCTAGGCTCAGATCTCCACCAAGACAGTTACACCTTGGGTCTGCCTGGTGTTGGAAGACGTTCACCCAAACCTTTCTCCACATCCAGGGAATGTTCCATCTCCAAAGTGTCAACTTCAAATGATGAAGCTGAGTTCAGAGGGCTACTGAACAACCGGCCAAAACTGGCGCAGACCAAAAGAGATTTCATCGTACCTGTGTTAATTGCAAGAGAAACAAGGATATCTTCTCATCTGAGAGAGTCTTCTCCAGACACGAGACAGCGAAAGTACGAACTCTGAGATCAAGATAGTCACAGTCTAACAACTCCATAGCGGTTTCCTCAGATACCGTCGGCCATTTATTCAGGAGGACATAAAGCTGTGCCACGTCCTCTCTCTGGTTCCACTTGACAGCTTTCAGGAGTTTCGGAAGTGAATCAGGTTTCGTTTGACAAACTTCTCTGGAAAATTGAACAAAATGCTAAATTTGAAATAATTAATAGAATATGCTTTGGTTCGAATGGAACAAGTAATAAGAGCTAACATCAAAGTCCTTATACCATGGTGTCCTCTTTATAGAGGTGTCCTCTTTATAGAGGTGTCCGCTAAGGTCAAAAGTACACTGATCAAATGTCTCGTGTCAACATACCTCCATTTCCATAACAACTCTTTCTCTTGCTCAGACATCTCAGACAACGGATCTCTGGCGATGATTTTATTCATTTGGTCATCTTCCTCAGTGCTGATTGGCTGGAAATTTGTGAAGATTCCATCATTTTAAATGATTGTGGCGTTTCTACGTACAACTATGGTGTCCTATCATAAGAAACTCTGCCTGAATCAAAGGGCGATGTTCTCCTCAGACTTAAACTAATGATGAGAAGGAATCAGAGCCCAAACTCATCTCGATGACGAGTAAGCTCATATAAGGAAAATATCGTCATCACAGGAGTTACTGTCTCACCACTAATAGATAGGTCATTAGTATTGGCCATAATCTAGCACCACTATTTGATAGGTCATCAGTATTGGCCATAATCTAGCACCACTATTAGATAGGTCATCAGTATTGGCCATAATCTAGCACCACTATTAGACAGGTCATCAGTATTGGCCATAATCTAGCACCACTATTAGATAGGTCATCAGTATTGGCCATAATCTAGCACCATTAGATAGGTCATCAGTATTGGCCATAATCTAGCACCACTATTAGATAGGTCATCAGTATTGGCCATAATCTAGCACCACTATTAGACAGGTCATCAGTATTGGCCATAATCTAGCACCACTATTAGATAGGTCATCAGTATTGGCCATAATCTAGCACCACTATTAGATAGGTCATCAGTATTGGCCATAATCTAGCACCACTATTAGACAGGTCATTAGTATTGGCCATAATCTAGCACCACTATTTGATAGGTCATCAGTATTGGCCATAATCTAGCACCACTATTAGATAGGTCATCAGTATTGGCCATAATCTAGCACCACTATTAGATAGGTCATCAGTATTGGCCATAATCTAGCACCATTAGATAGGTCATCAGTATTGGCCATAATCTAGCACCATTAGATAGGTCATCAGTATTGGCCATAATCTAGCACCACTATTAGATAGGTCATCAGTATTGGCCATAATCTAGCACCATTAGATAGATCATCAGTATTGGCCATAATCTAGCACTCCAATTCTAACTGATATGATTGGAGGATCAGGAGAGCATATTTATCTTACTTCAATCGGACTAAAGCCCCTTGCACTACGTGAACTGATGGCAGCAAATGCTTCGATCTGAGACTGTGGTGGGAAGGTGACGGGACTAGAGAACAGATCAAATTCAATCTCCAGGCAGGCAGAATCTTTGTTCGGGTTGGAGCCTGAAAGAGAACATGTGAAATTCAACCTCCAGGCATTGTGAATGTTTTTCTGGGATGGAGCATGAAGAGAGAAGGATATATAAGTAGCAGATAAGAAAGACCACTTCTTACCTGGTGTACCGATGGGGTTGAGGAGATCATCCATTCCCTTGGGCATTGGCCAGAGCACCAGGCCTATCTTCTCCACCTGGAAGCGGTTATTGAAATCAAACAGATTGATGTTTCCCCACGCTATGGCATAGTGCACCTGAAATGGAACACGGTAGTGGTATACATCTGTCATGAGCATGGAAGAGATCTCTTCCACAAAGGTTATTGCATTGATAAAGGTGAGAGAAGAAAAAGGCCCCAATTTCCAAAATGTCAGGGGAGATTTTACCCCTCGGGAAAACCCAGTGGATGTTCCACTCTGAAAACGATCCTCACACAAAAGAGGTCTAAAAGTGATTTCAGTAAACATCTATGATTGGATACTTGTCAAGGCGTTGTTATGGCAACAGGGTTACTTAACACTTTATCAAACAACTAACCCAGAACCAAGCCGAATACGATCATACCTTTTTATTTCTCCGTGACACACAACAGAGTGATAGACAGAGTCTGGCACATCGTGGAATGTCCTGCAGTTCGAGGTCGTAGTTCAACCACTCATCCCACTTGGGGTTGGCCGCGGTCACCTGACGTGTATTTTTGTCTGAACACAATGCCTCCGTGCCAAGGTAGATACCAGTCTTGATGTAGAACTGAAAACAACAATTCAGTCATTTATTCCTAGAGACATGAAACTTTTTCCAAATATAACGCTTTTGTCCGAGCCTACTGACATGACCATTCAATGCTCCTGATGAGCACTTTCTCATGGTAACCTGTCATGACGTGATTGGCTTCATTTTCATAAGGTGTTTTCTCAAAAAAGTCGCAGCCACTTCATACCTTGCTGACCTCCTTCACGTTGACGTAGGTTGCACAGTTAATCTTGACAGCAAGCCTCGCCTCAATCTCCCATAGTGACATGGTCTTCTGCTTGTTGATCTGCTGTAACGCATTCACACCTGCAAAATGGAAATCATACCTCAGAGATGCCGTTACCATGCCATCACCGCAGAAACATACCAAACTAGGTGTCAGGGGAATTTGCCCAAACCATCAACAACAGGTGATATCAAGGAGAAGTGTCAACTGGAGATGGTGCGCGAATTTCATATGCAAAAATACGACGTTCCTAGACCTCATGTGTGAACTCACCTCGCCGCACATATGCTGGCAGAAAGAACATGTTCTTGGGCAGACTACTGTACACATCATCCTTGGCCATCAACATCAGCTCGGGAATCTTACCTCGTGCGATGCACTTTCGGACGTACTGAAAGTGAAAGGTAGCGCTCAACTTGACATGTTGGGGAACTGCTGAACGCCTCATGCCACAGAGGATGCCAGCCCTTGGTTATTGTCAATATCGTGAAATGAAATCTTTGTGCTCCTAACTAACGGTAAACTTGCTCTTTTTTGATTGGCAGTAGACAAAATACTGCTTTTGCTGCAGAAATTTAAGGGTTAAAGCATTAGACTTGAATGGGATGTGGGTTCAAAGCTCAATCTGATCACAGGCAATGCTGTGTGGAACCCCAAATTGCCAATGGACTGGGTATGAAATCACCGGCACCAACCACTTCCATGCCTTACTTACCTTGTATTGTGAGAGGGGGTACCTCTCTAATAAGAACTGATAACAACCACAGATCTTCAACAGATAACTGTCCTGGTATTCAATCACACATTGTTCCTGTTGCTCAGACGTCATATGCATAGTACGTGTTTTCTTCCTGATGGCAGTCGCGATGACAGTCTCTGGAAAGGCCATGTGCGCCACCTTGATTGCGTAGCGCTGCTTCTCACCGTTTTGTGAAACCACCCAAATGTACACGATGATGTTTTTATTTTCTGGAGAGAAAAATCCTGATTTAAAAGTTCAGCAGACCTAGGCCAACGCGAGAATGAATCATTCAAGAGTGGGTTTGATTGAGAGATAGAGGGCGTCTCCATCAAACACAGTTGGTTCCTCAGACACAGTAGCATGGCCTTCCACATTCCTCATCTCCAATTCCTACAACGTTCCCTGACCAGAGAAGACCACCTTCTTTCTCATCCTTGCACCTCGAAATAGCAACACATTACAAACTCACAAGACTGTCATCTTGTGAACCAAAACACAACATAATGTTACCTTTTTCTAGTTTCTCTGCTAAATGCGATGGTAGGTGGTTTGTTGACTCAATGTCAGGTGGATAGACATACAATGCTTGACTGCGGAAACCTTGAGCATCGCGTCGGCCAACAGCCTCCCTGCACACGTTGAGAATGTTACGACGGAATGTCATGACTTCAAGGTCCTTGATTTCATTAAACTCGGTGACAGACATCCCTACTGCCATGCCTGCAATCATAACATTAGACACATCACTCATCCCACACTGCCATGCCTGCAATCATAACATTAGACACATCACTCATCCCATACTGCCATGCCTGCAATCATAACATTAGACACATCACTCATCCCATACTGCCATGCCTGCAATCATAACATTAGACACATCACTCATCCCATACTGCCATGCCTGCAATCATAACATTAGACACATCACTCATCCCATACTGCCATGCCTGCAATCATAACATTAGACACATCACTCATCCCATACTGCCATGCCTGCAATCATAACATTAGACACATCACTCATCCCATACTGCCATGCCTGCAATCATAACATTAGACACATCACTCATCCCATACTGCCATGCCTGCAATCATAACATTAGACACATCACTCATCCCATACTGCCATGCCTGCAATCATAACATTAGACACATCACTCATCCCACCTTTGTTTCCAGATTAAACTCTGATATGAGGAAGGTCAATGATTGAAGCCAATTAACAGTGGCACTTATTTCATCAATTGATGACCTTTGTTGGTAAACTTGTTCGAACCCCGCCTCCCCCCTCGAGTGTACATGTAAGAGCCATCAGCCACCAGTCAACTTTCCCATAACACACCTTATTCAGCAGCAAACCTGCATTCCTTTCAGTTGTTGACAGGAAACCACTGATTGATAATTACAATCATCTATTTATAGAAGTGTACACAGCGATTTGCTACTCATTATGTCTCAAGGCAAACAAAGTTCATATTTTTTCTCATCAAACTTTGCCTAAAAAAAGTTGTCAATGCCTTTCAATGTTTATGATATTTTGAATGCTTTTGGTGATGAACATGACTTTCATGTCATGGTAAACTTCTGCCTGTGAAAAGATGGCCGAGGTCTTACTGCAATCACATTCAACTCAACCCACAATGAATCATAATGACATATAAAACCATTGGCCTGTTCAGGCTCAATTAGGCTCAATTAGTGCAGGTCACAATCATCATAGGAGTGATTGGCAGTCATTTGGCAGAACTATGATTTACCCAGCCACTTATGGATCTCATGTTGACCAAACCAAGCCTTCTCTCAACTTCCCCTTTCATTTTCCAAACATTTCTTTCCGTACTTTCATTTCACTTGTGGGGCTGGTAGTCGATCACAGACTGGAAGAGCCACAATGGACATGGGCAACTACACCAGGCAAATACACCAGTCAATATGGCCGTAGACTTTCATGGCCGTAGACTTTCATGGCCGTAGACTTTCATGGCCGTAGACTTTCATGGCCGTAGACTTTCATGGCCGTAGACTTTCATGGCCGTAGACTTTCATGGCCGTAGACTTTCAACACAAATGTATATATTATTGTGATGTAGACACTTCATGGTATGGATTGGAATGTGAAACAAGGGCATATTGGCAAAGATGCTAATTTCAGTCCAAGAAAACATCTCAGGACAGGGATTGGTGAAACCTTTTCAAAATGATCCCAGGGAGTTTTTCCTGGTGGATTTTTCAGAGAGCATCAGCATGGCTCTCTCTGCCGATGAGATGAAACGAACTGCACCCAAATGTTCATGATCTCACTGAAGACAACAATAACATTAACAGACACAACATGTGACTACATCACATGTAATCTAAACATGCATATCTGCATTCATAGCATGTTATTGATATCAATCACTTTGAATCAAAAACATCCTTGTTGTTGACATGAGTACAATGGATCCCCCCCCCCCTGCAATAAAATATACAATGACAAGTTATTTCTATCTGACAACATACACAACAAGTGCAGCCTACATTTTGTATTTTGGTTGTGAGACAGTCGAGGTTCCAAATTAGATACCAGACAAGAAATTCTGCTGGTTACAATGACGCGAGTCAGTGTTGGTCAAACAGGTCATTAGGATGACCATGATAGTTTTCTTTCATCTTTGGTTTGATTATAAGGTATCTTTAAAAAGCTAGTTATTAGAGTGAAGTTTCAGACTATCGCTAACCAACAAACCTATCGCTAACCACCAAAAAGAAAAACCTGTTTCTGCTGTTTTTGTTAGATAGAAACTTACCTATTTCATAGTTGAGCATTTTTTCTTCCCTGTTCCCCTTTGGTTCCACGATTTTTAGAATCAACTGAAAAAGTCTGAGATCACATAAACGTCTGGTTTCATCGTAATACTCCTCCCGCAATGCATCCTGGGTAATGCTGACGAATATATACGACGTCGGTTCGGCCAAGAGGTAAAAGAGGGGGTATTTTTTCGCCTCTCGCCATAGTTCTGTTTTAATGGTTTCTAATGTGGTGTCGCGGGTGCAGCTGATTGGTACGATGATCCCGTTAGGGAGGAGACAGTCGACGGTCACCTGGGCGGGCATCAGGTGATGGCCCCAGAGTTCACCGGAGCTGGGAGGCATGACTACTGCGTATTTAGGGGTGGCCGCGTCAACAACGTCACAACCAGTTGAAGAACTGGCACATCTGGAAAATATGAAAAGAAACAATTTAAGATTTCTGGAATACCGTACAGGGTGAGTGAAATCAACTTGAAAAGGCTAAAACATGTACCATACATGTAAAAGTGAAGAATTCACTGGAAACATCTTGAAGGCTGGGTCCCTAAACACATTTTACAATGTTCTCACTAACATACTCGATTTGAGCTTGATGGACATGTGGAGAAAAGCTGGATGCATTAGCCAATGAAAACTTAGCAAGCTAGCTCCCAGGTTTCTCGTTTTAGAAAAACAATAACAAGAAAGTAACGTCAGATGTGTCAAAGACGGAAGTAGATGTTGAGAATGAGAGGTGAATGACCTGACAAAGGCATGGAAGGTGTGAAAAAACAGGAAATGGAAGTGATTTTTGTAGCGTTAATATCCATGGATAGTCAGTCTCCTATGTGTGTGCTCGCAGCCGGACCCGATTGGTAAACATCACCACAAAGCCATCCAGGACCTGTCAGAGTGGCTCAGTGTAACATCCGTGATCAGAACACATCTTCAGGCCAGAGAAATAGTCACACGAATTACCTTAACATAAGATATGCTGCACTTGGTTTAACAGCTGTCAGCCTCCTTGGCCGAACTGTGGCGAACTCATCGACCGAAGTACATTCATCATCTCTCACCCCGCGCACACTTTTCATTGTGGCATACATCGCGAACTCACAGAAAGAGAAACACTATATCCTAAATTCCTGTCAAAAGGAAAAAGTCGTCCAAAGGTCCAAAACACTCCAGATCATCCCTTCCTACACATGTGTAGTATTGAAGATAGTTTTTTGGGCTGGCGCAGCATTACAAGACGAAATTCATTAATTCTTTGCCTGAGATGCCAGAAACGTCTCAAATGAAATCAAAAATCAACTTATCAGAAACATGTTTGTTCACGAGTCTATCATGTGCAGTGTGCTCATGTGGCACAACTGCCACAAGGTTTAACAAGCATCATAATTTATGACAAGCAATTGAAAACACTAAGGCAAAGGAAATACATGTAACATTTAATGAACATGAATCACATTTTATAAAGATCAGGAAGACAAGGAGGAAGAATGCTTTGGCTAAATCCCCGTCGAGGGGGGCTGCGAGGTCCCCGCCGAGGGGGCTGCGAGGTCCCCGCCGAGGGGGCTGCGAGGTCCCCGCCGAGGGGGCTGCGAGGTCCCCGCCGAGGGGGGCTGCGAGGTCCCCGCCGAGGGGGCTGCGAGGTCCCCGCCGAGAGGGGCTGCGAGGTCCCCGCCGAGGGGGGCTGCGAGGTCCCCGACGAACAGTTTCGCCTACCAACAGTAACCTTCCAAACGATGCAATTCAGCAATAATGAAATTAGCAGTCATGGTAACACACGCAGCAAGAAGATGCTGACGTCAGGTCATCGCCTGTTACCTTGATTAAATGACACCACACGGGATGTTTCGTATGAGCCCTGAAAAGTGACTAACTCCGCCTCCTAGTGGATCAGATCGGCAAATATACAAAGCACCTGAAACTTGCTTAAATTATGAGAATCAATGGCATTTTGGCCATCAGGACATTGTAGAAATATGGTATTCACCGATACAGTCTATGTCTCATTGTCCATGTCTGTCAGATATAGCAACACACAATAAACAAGTCTGGCCATTATGTTTATGATAAACCCTAAAGCAGACCAGGAAGTACCAGAAAGATGTGTTTACCCGACAAGAGTGAGCAAAGCCATTTCATACGAGGCCATCTTTACTTGCTCATGCTTTCTAACATGGTACATACCCCGCTTCGCTCGGAGGTGTTTTCCCTTGGTCATCACATCCTGGTGGCACATACCACATAGAGTTAGAAACGGGCAAATCCACACTGGATGTGGACGGTTTCCTTCCAACCCTTGAAGAAGAGAACGTCCTGGGACGTTTTTTCTTACTCGATGCCTTACTGACACTAGCCACTTCTGGTTCTTTCTCATTGCTGAGGTGTTTCCATGCATTTGACGATATAGGTACAAAAGGGGGTGGTGGCAGTCGCTTTTGATTTGGTGAGGCCGGGTTTTCCTTGGGTACCTTACTTCCACTCGGCTTGCGCTTCGACATGGCAGCCATCTACAGTCACCAACGAAGACAGCCTATTGGGGACGTGCCACTTTGTCAAAACGTACCGTACTACCTGGGGTATGTACCTCTTTGTCAAGTCCTACCGGAATATCTTGCGTAATTGTGCCCTGTCGTTTCCAAAAGTCCTGCCGTATTTGGAAATTTTCAGCATGAGAACTTTGTCAATTGATGCTTCTTGTGGCACTGGATGATATCCAATTATGAATTATGAAGACAAGGCTGACCAACATGCTGCTATCCCAGAGCAAAGGCAACACCGGTCTACCCGTGTATTCAAATAAAACCGCTGACACAATTCCCCTTTCCTTCACATGGCTTTATGACAAACACTACTGAAAAACGAAAATTTAATCCATGAAATGTGGTCCATTCTATCCCAGTCTGTCGGATGAGTTGATAGGAGTGATGGTTCTGAGCTCCGAAGCCTTTCACTCTCTCTACCCAGATGACAACGAAGATACCGGCCAAGTAGGTGTGACTAAGCAGACTTCCAGCTATCAACTGAGCTTGACCAATTCCAGTATTCAATGAAACTTCCCTTTCACGGCAAATCATCCATACGTAGTCAGCTTTGAAGTAAACAACTATGTAGTGAGTTTCAGTATGTCCCGATGCCAGGTTTTCAGGACATGAATTGGATATTATTTGTGGCTTTTGTCATGTTGGGGGCTGGTTGATGGTATTTAGGTCATTGACTTTGACATGCATATGAGGACTAGTGGCTGTGTGCCTTATTTCGTGCTCTCCATCATGAAGTTCCAAAATCTTTACAGCGTCGCTAAGGCACGAGTTTTGTTATTCTAATGTCCTGCATCTTGACATGCAAGGTTTTGACACTGTATTCAACTGCATACTTACCCTTTGGATAGTTTATCATCATCTCCCATCATTTCCACTCAGGAAACACAACAAATAGGCTGTAATTTGTTGGTCAATTATATTTAGTCCTCCATGACGAAGACGAGTAAACACACCACTCTCTCACAGACTGTCACACACCTACCTGACCTCGGCAAGTCATGGAAATCAAACTAGCACAAGCATTTTATCTCTATGTTTATCAAAGATCTCAATTTAAATATCAGTATACAAATCTTGAACTTGATCACAAATTTAGCATACAGGACTACATGTAGGCCTACACCAGTGTAAACAAACATTTTATTTGAATGATGGCCAAGGTTAAAAACAAACTTCCTCCTGCTACCTTAATCATACTTCAGGATAGTCATAATACACATTACATGTATCGTATGCTGCCCCAAGCTGGTTACAATAAGTGGACCATAATTCTATTTGAATAGCAGTTTCAGTCCTGATTCTATTTTTTCACATTTTTGGTAAACAACATACAAATGCGAGCTGGCTCTTTATGTTTTTAGCAGAAAAGCGACATTTCAATCATCAGCTTCGGGTCAGTTGTGCCTGGTCTGATTTACTCTGGCCAAACATAACTCCCAATCTGCAACAATCAAATGTCAAATTCGACAAAACTAGTTCTGGGAATCGTTTACAAGTACAACACGGTACCCTTATTATATTCATCATGGCACAATATCCCTAGTGAACTGGAAAGCCACATCAATAACCATTGTCGTTTTCAGAATGCATGATGTCATGATTGTAGGGACCAATGCACTAGGCCTATAGGCACAGGGCAGGCTACTAGGCCTACATACATTTTATGATTTTTTGCATGCTTCCAATCTGATATAGGTAAGAAGAGACAGACAAAAGTAGGACCACAAAGACTCCAAATACGGGAAATAGCATTTCTCACCTCGAAATTCAATAAATTGAACTTTCAAGAGAAACAATGCACTTTTTACAAAACAGTATTTGTAGCCACGTTCAAGGTTTGAGTCGTCGATACATATTAAAAACTTTTCTTTTCCGATATACTATATTTTCAGTCAATATGAATAATTAATGGTTATCCAAAAAATAATTTGCTAATTCTTATGATCAATGGGATGGTTTGTTACTGATATTACGATTCATTTATATTGAATCGGTAGCTGGGATACCGATACTGCTGCCATCTAGGAAATGGGGTATCCGGTCGTTTCGCTCCCTGACATTTTCGCCCCAGGTGTTTCGCTCCAAATCAAAGTAGATACATATTAAAAACTTTTCTTTTCCGATATACTATATTTTCAGTCAATATGAATAATTAATGGTTATCCAAAAAATAATTTGCTAATTCTTATGATCAATGGGATGGTTTGTTACTGATATTACGATTCATTTATATTGAATCGGTAGCTGGGATACCGATACTGCTGCCATCTAGGAAATGGGGTATCCGGTCGTTTCGCTCCCTGACATTTTCGCCCCAGGTGTTTCGCTCCAAATCAAAGTAGTTTCGCTCCCTCAGACTTTTTGTTAGGGATTGAGAAAGTACCCCAGTACAATGAATTAAGATTTGTTGAAATTCATAGATAAAGTTAATGATAAAATCCACGTACAATTATATTCACTGCATTTGCAGGAAAGTACAAGTGTCAAAGTAGATGTGCTTTCCAGGGTTGTCAAATCTACAAAGAAGGAATCGTTTGGCCATCGGTGATCTTCGGCAGGTCACTTTGAGTCGGCCTGCATCGGTGTCTTTCACGGGAATTTACTTTGCTCCCCAAGAGATTATAATGACTACTGTTTACGAGAATGAGCTGTCAAGATGTATAAACGGCTTCTTCGTTCTTGGTCAAAAAGGATTGCGGTTTAATACCGATGGACTATCACTGAGGTGCTGCCAGTGCGGGCGCGTATAGAGTTACATGTCTCGCTCAGTCATAACGCTGTCAAGGATGTGCTGCTGGAATGTCCCGATTGTTCCAGTAGAGAGGCTGATTTCGTTCGAGACAGCGCAAGGTCTTTCGTCTGAATTTTTTTAATTTAGGCACTGGGGCGAGTTTGGGCCCGAGTAACCGTAACTTAAGGTAAAGTAGCCTAAAAAAGAGTGACCAAACACACTATCGGATGTGCGTTAACTAAAAAAAACGACTCACCAACCTCATCGAACAATTTTTTCACAAGCCGGCATTTTACAGCATCGTTTGCCATCTTTTCTCAAAGGTCACCTGCGGCGGCCATTTTATGTCTAAGTAATCAGTATGTGCTGCAGTTTGAAAAGTTTGGGTGCGGGGTATGATAATGATAATAATGAAAATTTAGACATCTGTATATGGATGATTAGATAACAAATTACAAAGATAACAAGATAAGGACGAAGAAAATAAGAAAAAAAACTGCGACAGATTAACCGGGAGTCGAACCCGTGACCAGCCGATCCACAGTCAAACACTCTAAGCGCAGAACGGTCAAGGCTTTCATGCTGATATGGAGATTTTATTTGCCCCTTATATGCGGTATGCAAACGAGCGCGCCGCAATTGTGACAAGGTCGCGCAGGTGGCGAAGTGATTCACCGAAATAGTTCCAAGTAATCGTATATTTCGATAGTTCTACAGATTTTTATCAACATATCGTATTTATATACCACAGTGATATAAAAGATTATCTTTGCAGTTGATTTGACGTTTGAATGGCCTTTTTGAAAGTGTTTAAAAATCGAGGTCAGCAGGGTCAGAGTCAATCAAAAAAGTAGTTTTGAAAGTCTGTGGCAGGGTCAAAAGAAATAGTTGTTGGCGCCGATGATGTTAGCAATATGGCGGATTCCGCCCCACCCGTGAGATTTGCTCTCGTCACGTCATGAGCACATTGAACTGCTAAAGAACCGTGCTGAATATGTATCGGCTACCGCTCTCTCCATCATCAGCATAAAAAAGCGTGAAACTCAGGATACCCTTTGACTAATTCTGATTGGAAAATTCACGGTCCGACATTAATACTGTTTTGCTTTTCATGCCCCTTCACTATGCGTACTCTGTTTGATCTGGATGTGTGCTCTCCAAACGTAGTGCACCATGTTTCTACAGGGTGGACCTTGTCTCCACCCTTAGGAAAATGTGTCTCATTTTCACATGGTACCTGATCATTTTCACAAAGGGATTGCATGAAATCAGAACTCCTGACCTGAAGAGACAGCAGTATACTGCAACAACATACCATAACATGCTGCCACAACCAGACCTGATAATACAGCATGCTGGCACAACCAGACCTGATGAGATTGTAGATGCTGCCACTACCAAAACCTGATGAGATTGCAGACACTGCCACAACCAGACCTTGAAGTTAAGTTAGGTTGCTGCATGTCATCCTTTTTTTTGTAGATTTGACAACCCTTCTACTTTGCCACTTGTACTTTCCCGGGGTACTTTCTCTATCCCCAACAGAAGACCTAGGGAGCGAAATCACTTCGATTTTGAGCGAAACGACTGGGGGCGAAAAGGTATCGGAGCGAAACAAATGGCGGTGTGATTGAAAAAAATTGGCGTTCTGAGAGCAAGTTTTGTATTGTAAGTTGAAAATTATGAGTTGTAAAGATATTGTGCGTTTGCCCCTTATTTCTCCTCAAAATGAAATATTTTCGTAGTCAGATTCTTTCCCTCGGCTCTTCATCCAATGCTGCATGCATTGGAATTTGGATAATCATGATGTGGTAATGCTAATTGGCAGTAAAGAAAAGTAGGCTAATGCTCCCTCCCTGCATCATGGTTTGGGCCTGGTCGCTGATGAGTGCTACACGACAAGAGGTTCGAGTAGGACTATCAGCTGGCCGGCTGGGAAAGTTACACCTGCCTTTATCCTAAAATATCTCCATTTTAAGCCGTCGACAACGGGCCTCCAGTCAACGGTCCTGGGATTCCTCGTACTAGCCTACTCTAGGCTACTGTTAGTGTTACTGAGTACTGGTCATCCATTGCACATTGCCATTGCCTTGGCAGGCCTACCATTCTCTCTCTTCAGTTACGACTGCCTCAACATCAAAGTGACAGCTTCATTCTCCAAATTAGCAATGAAAGAGTTATTGCCACACGTTACGACCCCCGTCACAACATTCCAGCCTGCTAGTCTCGATGCTCTGGAGAAGGCTCACGGAGACGGCAAGGTGTCGCTTGGAAGCTTCAGTAAAGGTACAAGTCTGTTTGGCATGTTAAAATCCAAAACCCGGTGGGGGGGGTCATGGTCAGTTCCTTTCATAAAATATGATCCACCAATCAAAAGGCCGAAGATATCTGACCATAAAATCACAATGTCGACTTGTATATCTCACTTCCTTTTCTAGATGGTAGCTTCTCTTGGATTACCCGTGGGGCGAGCCTCGAGGTCGTCAACAGCTCGACCAGCGAGCGTATCGCCGCCTGGTCCTTTGGCTCTGTCATCAAAGATACGAAGACAACAATCATGTGTGTTGTGGAGTATGAATATGATGGTGTACCGCACCTATTGGTCGGTTTGGACACCAGCAACAATGGAATGATTTGCATTTTTGATATCAAGACATCTAAGATTGTTAAAGCTATTGAAATTCCAGAAAAGGTGAGTTGAAATTGAGTGCAGATGAAATGCCCATGTTTTTCTGGTGCAGAACTTTTGAATTTTATCAACATTATTCAATTTCTAGCGTGGAAATGAATCTGTGGTTAGGATTTTAAGCTGGTAATGCCAACATGTCACAGATTGGACAGCTGTACACCTGACACAGTGACACCTATACTAGGGCCAGGCATGTCACAGATTGGACAGCTGTACACCTGACACAGTGACACCTATACTAGGGCCAGGCATGTCACAGATTGGACAGCTGTACACCTGACACAGTGACACCTATACTAGGGCCAGGCATGTCACAGATTGGACAGCTGTATACCTGACACAGTGACACCTATACTAGGGCCAGGCATGTCACAGATTGGACAGCTGTATACCTGACACAATGACACCTATACTAGGGCCAGGCATGTCACAGATTGGACAGCTGTATACCTGACACAGTGACACCTATACTAGGGCCAGGCATGTCATCTTTGGCTAGTCATCCCTTTATCTCGTTTTCCCCTGAACTCAATCCGCTCATCGATCAGTGGAGTTTGACCACACATGCGTCATTGTCTTGTTTCAGGTGACTTGTGTTGAGCCGGTGACTTCAAGTGAAATGGACCTGGTAGAGGAAGTGTTTAGTGAACACCTGCAGCTTTACTGTGGATTGGTAGCGGTGGGTCTCATGTCGGCCAAGGTGTTCCTCATAGGTGAGATCATTGTCCTCAGTCTGCAGCTGAACATTCACCATGAAATGGGAAATCTAGACATTGTCCACAATGTGTCACAGAAAGTTGAGATATCAACAATGCATCTATTGTAAGACAGAAATTCAAAGTTTATCATTCAAAACTGTGAAGAACTCTGAAGGCATCCAATACTTGATTCTTGCTACAAGAAACAGCTGTCTGACTGATTCTGTATCCAGTATTTACCATCTGGTAAAATTTGCTTATTCAAATTTCATGTACAAAATAGAGTTTGTGTTGAGCTTTCTTATATTTCAGATTTATGCCTGGACGACGACATGTTATCAGACGAGGTGCGCCCTGGTCAGCTCTGTTCCATCTCTCCAAGGATGCCCAACCTCAGTCTCAGGCGGGACGTAGCACTCAGAAAACGGGAACATCTCTGTCTGACGCTAGATAACGATGGTCATAGAGGATCATCCTACCTCTATCGTAAACCTGATGGGACTGTCTTGGCAACTTTCAGTACAGGTAACTTTCATCTGCTATGTAATCAACAATGATATATTTTTCAATGATAAGATGAAACGGATACAATTTTTGTGTTCTGCACATGTGAACAGATGGCGCTGCTTGTCCTATTGTGGTCAACGCTGGAAAAGGCTACAGTTCTGTGGAATATTGTACCGAAAGGAATTTTGATGATTAGTTTTTTCCTTTTCAGCCAATGTGTGTGTAACTTGCATCAAGTTCGTCCCCCAGATGGGCGTGCTTGCCGTAGGATTCAACTTCGGGTGTTTTCAGCTTTGGAAGTTAACGAGCCCTGTTCTTGAGTAAGTAGAGAAGTATTCTGTGTCATCATCAGACGGCAAGTAGAAAAATACTTTGTCAAAGTCTCCACCGGAAATATCCCCTAGAGTTATAAGTTAGCCTGTGCACTGCAGGCTTGTGTGTCTAGGTAAACATTTCAAAACGTGACAGACATTCAAGATACTGCAGGTTTTAGTTCATCCCCAAATTCTCACAACTCCCCGACTTTTCATGGACTCGCCCCTTTCATTTGCAGATATACAGTTTCATATGAATCGGACGACCTAGCACCGATAACCCACTTCATTTACCAGGAGCCAGAGAATGACCCAAGGTGCTTTGTTTACCTCTGGGCCGTCAGGGGACCAACTCTAGTCGATAAAAAGTAAGTAGTTATTCATTTCTGTTCCCAAAATTGATGTCCCTGAACATCAAGATATGTGGGGGTTGCCCTGTATCATGATCAGCCCTAATTTTCTATCCATGGCGTGGCTGACATATTCACCAGCAACCAAGTCTGATTTTGAGGGAAAGCTTTTTCAAAGCAATAAAGTGTAACTTCCTCAGATACTGTGCTAACAAAGACTCGTAAGATTCTATTGCTGACCTTGTAAATCATCCTTCATCAAGATGTCAAGTTTGGTTATGTTATCGTGGAGTATCTTCTGATATTCCCATCCATCATGTATCAGCGCGTGATTCTCACAGTACTTCACCGCAAACTCACTCCGAGTGACAGCAACCATTGTAGCAAACATATCGCGTGCTAACGTATCCTGGTCACCAAGGTGCGCTGATGATATATGATCACGGTTAGCGTTCAGCATGACTGCTTCTAAAACATGACAGGGTCCTCCTAAGAGGTTATGGTCTTTGTAAATATCCAAAACGAGCATGAAGGGGCCACGGAGCAGCACTTCAAACTCATCTGGAAATACAGAAAGATTGTGAACATCAACCGCACATATTGTAGTGAGGACGGATGTTGGGAATCGCTTGGTGTAGTATTCGATGTACTCTTTATTGAGGCTGATCACATTGATCTTCATGAGGATAGGGTTGATCTTGGTTTTCCCACCGGGCTTGTTTCTAGGCCTTCTTCAATGAACGATAGGGCGACATCCAAGCTGGAGCTGCCTGAGAACAAACCTGGAAAAGGACTTCACATCAGAAATAACTCATGGCATTTAGTATTTTGACATGACAGTACTAAGTTATCAGTTACCGAGTCAGATATTGGGCAGGGTTCTTGTGTGTTTTGAGGCTTTAATCTTGTAAAGTGGTTACAAAATCAGACAAATACTAAGACTTAAAACTCACCGAGTGGTACTGCAATGTTTCTCCTGTTCATTGGCTCATGTCGCAGTGACTTGAAGGCATCAAGATCCACGTCACAGAGGCACATCCCGCGGTACACCATCCCCTTGTAATGCATCATCTCGGGCCTCTTGAGGCAATAGTTAAACAGATCAATGTTAATCAACTCTACCAAGAAAGTCACACTCTGAATCATCTCCGCCACATCAATGGAATCTTCACGGCGGAAGATTTCATTACTGAGTCGATAAATGTGACCATATCCTTCAGAACATGTGTAAAGTTTAATAGCATCGTAGCTGATATCTAGAAACGCCACTTCAAACTCTTGTAACCAAGTTCTCTTAGTCGTTAGTAGTTTCTCCATGTATGATTGAACTTGAGGCTTTTCAAAGGTCAGCTCTCCGTCTGTTAACATGAGCTGTTTCAACGATGTCAGGAACGTGTCAAACTCATGCCAGTGTTGGCGGATGTAGTATATTGACTTCCTGATCTCTGCCATCCGCTGGTCGAGCATGGAGCCGTTGTAAAACGGTCGAAGTTCATTCAAAGTTTGGCTCTTGAAAAAAGCTGATTTTTTGCCAGTGTCAACGAAGCGATAACGCCGTTGGTTCACTTCTGATTTCTGAGACGAAATATTCCCCCGTTTTTCATTAGCTGGAGTCTCGGTTTTTTTCATGATTAACCCCCTGCTTACCGACCACCGCGAGTCCATTCTCTCTTTCAATGTCAACTGCTGTGGCACTTTCATGTATGGTCTCTTCCTTCACTGCATCATTTGTTATCTGGGTGTCCTCTCCCCTGGCCTCTTCTTGGCTTTCTTGGTTCATATTGATGTGTTAGTCTTGGTACGCAGCAGACGTCCTCCTTGTTTATGGTCGCTGCCCGGTATACATTCACTAATAATCAATATGATAACTAGTGAGTAACCTGAGTACTAATGGCATGGGGTTTCCCTACTTCTCTCTTATCTATCTATAAACATCCTGGTGTGTTTGTGTGTCGTTATGTGGGTCAAGATGGAATTTGATCAGGATCACTACAGTGGAAGTGCTCACTGGAGAACAGGATTTCTTAACCACATGACTTTGGGAAAGTTCAGCTTGGGCCAATGTTGTTCACGAGTGTTGGCAGGTGCGATTTTCTGCATTTCCTTACCAAATGAATATTGGTGTTTGTAATATCTTTCTAGGGATGGAGATTGTTCAGCATTGTCTCTCTATCAGTTTGGCTACAACCGAAGAGTACATGTCGAGCATCATGGCATTCTATATAAGGTAGGCTGGCCACATCAGATCATCTCCCCTCTTTGTTAATGGTAGTCATCCTCTCCAAATATCCCTTGGGGTCAAAGTCATGTGTTGTTCCTGTTTGCACCAGTTTTGTTTTGTTTATGGTACAATTTCTTTTGACATTGTTGACCAAGACGTTTGCTACGAAAACCACATCCACCATGATGCACCATGTTGAGTGTCTCATCCAATATCCCATCTGCTTTCAACCCTCCGCAGGATATGACGTCTGCCATCAGTCGGTTTGAACACATCCTGTCCGTCGACCCATATAACATGAGCAACGCCGCCCTGGCGGGGAGTGCCATCATCTCATGTCATGTCATTGAAGATCCTCACGGCCCGGTGGTCTCAAGACCTGATGACGATTCTTTTGAGGGTAGGTCAGTCACACACTCGGTCTCTGGGTTTTGGCTGTTAATGGATAAAATCACAGATCAACTTCCACAAAACATTCAGTTGGTTCTTAACAAGAAGATTCAGCTGCTACCCAACGATCAGTGATAAGCCCCACTTTCAAGAGCTTTGAAGTCAATGAGCATCACCACTGTCATCCATCAGAATGAAGTCATTTCAGTTGTCTAAAGCTGAACGTCCCAGAAATGAAGTTGATTCTTCCTGAATGCCTGTCATTCTTTCCAGGACCAACAGGTGCTGATCTCAGCTTGTGCGCATTTATCTGGGAAGCCGTCCCAGAAGACATGCTCTCGAAATCCTCATTCTACATCGGCCTGTTTGACATGAATCGATGGTACCACTCCCAGATGCCGGGATCAGTCCGCCCAACCAACGGTAGCCATGACGTCTGTCCGTTCTTCTCCTTCTGTAACATGGAGGACATCTTGGAGGCAGCCGCTCCAGATGGTTTGTTGGCAGCTCATATTGATGCGGAAATGGTCACCAGATATTACTCTTCTCTCACACCAACACCTGAACAACACTTCTACCCATCTTCTCTTGGATTTGGTAAGTCATAGCTCACTGGGGAACCCTGCTCTTCTTCCAGGCTCTCATCTAGCACTTTTCAATGACCGAGGTCTCTCCCAATGCTTTTGACAACAACTGTTAGGTTCATTGGGTCTGTGCAGAGGTACTCTGGGGTATCTAGGAGCTACCCATTCAGTGCTACTCAAGTCCTTTGACCTTTGCTAGAGTGAGAGACAATATCACCCTGCAGAGCAATCACAGAAGAAGAAGATTAAGAATAATGAAAGCATTTCATCAACGGATCAATATGACATATTCTTCTCTTTTGCAGATGTGAAGTGTTTGACTGATAATGGGGTGGTACGATGTAGCTACTTGGGCATCCAGCAAGAGACACTATCTTCCTTGAACGAGACAGGACCAAAAGCTTTAGCCGATCCTCACGAAGCATTCGAAATGTTCGTCCACGCCGGTCTGATTCCAAAGACGTTTGATCTCGGTGGAAGCAGTGCTACACTCCCCGCTACAATGCAGCGTGAGGCGTTACTGACAGTCTGTCTGGAGCATGCAATGATCGGCTTCATAGGCTCGTGCATCACCCAATGGGCCAAGGGAGATTACAGTCAGGCTGGTTGTAATCTCAGATACATGTTAAACTGGGCTTGGAAGAAGGTCACTCAGATCAAGGATACGCTTGATAAGCTCTGTGTGCCATTGTACGACTGTAGTGGCGTGCCACTTGATGAACAGACCAGCACCACCATCAACAAACAGAAGACACAACTCAAACATCTCATGCTTGTCTTCCAACTTCTCATCAGCCAGGCTGCACCGACAACAGAGCAAGGTGAGTCGGGTTAGAAACAACATGAGCGCTCCCTGTTTTGTAACATTGTTTTGGCCTTGAGGAAGTTGGTGGCAGCAGGAAGTGTAAGCAAGAGGACATGTTTCTTCTCAATTGAAAGATTTCAGAATCGACTGGATTAATTTGTGGAGTCCTTTGAAGGATTCCTGTTTGGTTCCATTAGATATACTCCTGCCTTCTCAATATTTCCAAGATCAACCTTTCTGATTGCCAGGTACAAGAGACTTGCAGACGAAGCTGAGCATTGTCTCGTTGCTGTGTGAACACATCCAGGTTGTGATGTGGTTCCTCGTCAATGGCCTTCTTCCTGAACATGCCGAAGGTGAAGATGGCCCCATCAATCACTTCAGTTTCCCCGCCACCTCATTGGCCCAGGCCTTCATGGGTCGACGGCAGGAGTTGAACAGATTACATAGCGACATGAACTTCACCGACCTGCTCATGATAGATGGCTTGGTGGACAATATGGGTTCAGCTGTGAAAGAGCTCTGGGATAAGGAGGGAGGCAGTGGACTCTATCCTCCCCCGAGCCTCCATGTAAGTCTGCTTTCTCCTCGTATCATACTTTAAGCCAGTCATTTGAATTCTATTGCTCCTTGATTTGAATGTCATTTTAAACCCAAACCATTGATGACTACAACTGTGCCGACCTTTCCTAACCTCCCTCCAGTGTCAGCTACCTGAACAGGTCTGTTCTGCACATGAGTTTGACACGTTTTCATTTGTCATTTACAGGCTCTGCTCAACCTGTATCTCTTAGAGGACGTCCCGGTCATCTCCAAACACTGCATTGTCGTCTATGTCATCTTCGACTTGCTCATGTACGCTGCAGACAATAAGGAAGACCGAATCTTGGGCCGCTGGATCAAATATGCTCAGGCGTTCAACGTTCCGGCAGGAATGATGAAACTCATTCAGGGGCTGTGGCTATTGGATCACAAAGACTTTGAGGTAAGAATCGGCCATTTTGTTGAGACTGACACCAATTTGGAATGGACATTGAAGGATTTGATTGAAGATCTGACAATACCACCAGAGAGGATTCATTGAGAGCTTTCCAAGGAATCCTTGTGTTATTATGAGTCGTTTTCAACGGTAGTCCTTTGAGAGTTGAGAATGAGATGTACAAATGTTGGACTTTAATTTGTCATGGAGTGTGACAGGCAGTAGTCCATGTGTTGCTTACCCACATCATCAAGGCCTTCCAGTGCCAAGATTATGTGAGATGATTATTTGATGTTCAATATTTACTTCACATGTTCCAGGCAGCAGTCCATATGCTCTTAAGCCCAATGGTGACGAGCCACATCCTGCCCTGGCAGCACACTCGTATCATCAAAGCTCTCCTCTACCAAGCGGAGAGTAAACTGGCGGTCAGGTACATGAAGACACGACAGCCAGCCATGGTGACACCTGAAGATGTCAAGCTTAAACTGACTGTTCTCTTGGCGAATGGGTAAGTTGAAGAGAAGCTACAAGAAGGGCTGTGTGGTCTAGTCGGGTAAAGCGTCCAACTCAAACATTCAACACTTGAAACATACTGTGAAGTGACCTTTCGAATGTTACTGTGGACTAATCATATCTTATACCTTTGGAATTGGTCACTAATTATATCTTATACCTTTGGAATTGGTCACTAATCATATCTTATACCTTTGGAATTGGTCACTAATCATATCTTATACCTTTGGAATTGGTCACTAATCATATCTTATACCTTTGGAATTGGTCACTAATACCTTTGACGATCGTCTTATTTCAGCTTGATCTCTGAAGCTTATGAATACCAGCGAACTGTGCGTGATCAGTCCAACACTGAAGATCTCCTCTCGCATTTATTTGTCGGCTGTCAGCAGAGTAAGTGTCTTGTTCTACGTCCTGAAAGTCTTGTTCACAGAGTTGATGATGTCCACCTCAAGTCACTGTCTCTTCTATCTCACATTACATTGTCATTGTTCACCCTTTGTGAGGAGTGTGACCAAGTCATAACCAGACACCGTTGTTTATGATTTCACTTACAGCCAAGACTGTCGACAAACTCCTCCAGCTTTCCCTCGATGGTGTCGAGGAGCGCCACCTAGTCCAGTATCTCAAAGAAAGCACGGAGCCAAACTCGCTCGAGTTACTAGTCATGTACTACCTGCAGAGGGCAAGATACGTTGAGGCAATCCGGCTCAATGAAAAGTTAAAGGCAAGAGTCATGGTGAGTCAGACTGATCAACCTATCAATTGATTCATTGATTTGTAGGCTCCCTTTGCTTAGCCCTTGTATTTCTTGTGTTCAGGTGATGGTGGAAACTAAATACTTCAAAGTAATGAACTTGTTGCCAGATGAGTTGACCTTTCAGCCGTAAATGTCAGGAAGACTGAGGCAGCAAGTCCTTTTTCAAAAGTGTACAAGGATATGTAAGTGATGCCACAAGAAAAACAGAGGAGGATGTACGACAATGTTTGCATCTGTTAACTCTCACCAATATATTGCTGATTGACTTCTAGCTTGAGACTGACCCGCTTGCCAAGGAACGCGCCATTGCCAGAAACACGATCGTTGATGGCTATTTCAGAATACTGCCCGAGGTTCAACGGAAACTGATCTTCAGTTCAGATCGTCAGCTCAAGAAACTTACTCGAAAGAAAACTGGTGAGTAAGGTGATTGGTTGGTGGCATCCTGGTTGGGAGAGAACGGTGATTCCAATTCTCACCTGTTGATCCTTGCATGAACTCTTCCCTGGAGAACTGACTAGGAAGTGATTTCAGAATGTTCTGTTTTCTAACATTCATTGTTGTTCCAGTTGTATGTCCAGCACCCTTGTCGACTGTTGTGAATCGTAGCAAGAAGGCCGAGATGCAGTCCCAGGCCACGTTGCTGTCCGCCATCTTGGAGAAAGTGAACGAAGTACGACATCAAACTCGAGAAGAGGATGAGAATGTTCCCGCACCAAAAGATGGCAGGTGTGTAAACGTTTATGGGCATAGACAACATGACTATCTCAGAGGTTGCCCTCTTACCTACAGTGGTGCATTGGTAAGAGGGCCCATAACATGGAGGTCATGGGTTCCGTGCTTTGATTTCTATGTCTGAACACTATCTTGGAGTGAATAGGTACCAGTCATAACTGGGAAGTTCCCATGCAATGGCCATCACCCTCTCCAAAGGTAGAAATATTTCCAAGTCTCTTGATGCTATGGAATGCAGAATAAGCTCTGGCCATTGGTGTTCCCAAGCAAACATGAACCAACTTGTTCTTTTCCAGACCTGACATGGTTGACCTTCCTGGCGACCCGGGGCCCTTCATCTGTACCCCAGTCACCCCTCGGGTCCGCTCTAGAATACGGGACACTAGTGACGTAGTCTACCCCACCATTACACTACCAGAGGAAGTCACTCGACCTATCTCACCTACGAAGAAGATGTTTGGTCTGTCGCCAAGCTTGTGTTTGTCACCTGCTCGGCCAACTGATAGTATCAAAAGGTATGTAGTTGTTGGGAAGTATCTCTCTCCTGTCTTCTGTTATGTAGATGACCGTCTGTCCAACCCACTGTTTAAATTGTTGCTCCTGAACTGAACATGATGTGTATGATGCTGTCTGCTATACTTGAGAGAAAGCTTAGTCATTCAGCTAAAACTGAAGAAGAGCAAATTTCTTTTCAATTGACCTGAACTTGACTCTTTTCAGGCGAGCGTCAAAGTTCATCAGTGCTGAAATGTTGTCGCTTCTAAAGACGCCACCCGTCCATCGGCAGACGCCAATGAGAAACGTGTTGAAGCCACAGCCAACTCCACAGTCGATTCTCAAGGTGCGTCAAGTGATGAAACGCTCACCGAGTCCCATGAAGGAAGCTCCTTTCAAAGCAAAACAAGTCACAGGTACAGCTTTTTCTTACTTTTATATCTCTAGAGTAGAACGTCTTGAACAAGGAAAGGCTGTTGTTGTGATGGTATCTTCACAATCATGCCACTGCCCTGCATCACAAGTATTACATCGTCAGACTTGACAAAGATTTCATGGCGAGATGGAGTTATCGCTGAGTATGTAGGGTAGAGATACTGTGTCATATTCTTATTGTCTGATTTCAGATATGATCAGTGCCGGCATCCATATGGAAACGCCCCCGAAGATTTCCCGTAAAGTCATGTTCGACAAGAAATCTGCATCATCCTCAAAACAACTTCGTTTCTCCATTCCGAGTTCCACCACAGTTGATGACAGGTCAGAAAGTCCACGGAACGTGCGAGAGAGAAGCCCAACACCTGAACGGTTCTCTCCGCGGGTTTCACCACAGGGGGCAGCACCGTGGGAACGGAGCTCTCTGGACATTGAAGAGATGGACGAGGAGGTGCAGGTCATTGACGATGAGATCACGTTTAATATGAACAAATCTAAAAATATCGGTAGGTGTCTTCATGGTCTGGTGTGATAAGAGATTCACATTACCCTCTTACACCTGTTTTACATGCAAATCATGCTTCAAATGGAATGACTTTCACATTTCAGAGCACCAAGAACCAGACGAAGACATGGACACTGAACCTTTAGAGTTCCCATCGGCAGGTCAACCCTTGGACCGATCGGCTGGAGATGTCCGTCGCAGTCTCGAAATGGAAATATCAAAAGCCACGATTCCTGAAACAACTAGTGAGTCTGCTGGCCGGATTTATCCTGATTTAACGGACGTTATGGATTCACCGCGTGTCACTCAAAAAACTATCATTCAAAGTCCAAAATCATCCAAAAAGGTGCTGGAAAAAACTATAGATACACCAAAATCAAGCGCAGTGAAGGCTAGATCCCCGGAGGTTGATACGGGTGACATGTTCCAAACGCAGCAACAGGAACAAGAGAAAGTACAGAGGACGCCACCACAGGAATCACTGCAGAGGAAGTTCACTGCAGACAATGAGAGGAAATCTAGGACTCCATCTCAAAAAGTGGAGACATCAGCTGTAGAATCAGGGCGAAAAACAAAGACACCGAGTCGATTTACGAAAGAGGATTTGGAGAAGTTTGCTGAGCCGTTAGTGATAGATACACATCGTAGTGCTGGAGGGGATGGTCCAGCTCCTTCACCGAGGAGGTCACCACGCTTAGCCTCCAAGGTCAGTCAAATCCTCTTATGTTTCCTTCAAACGTTCTGTTGTCTCTTCTGTTGGGCTTATCTTCTGTATCTTCAACTGACCGTCTGAAAGATCTCATCATGAGTAACAACACTCAATACGATACCTACCATATTATGGCTAAGATTTGAATCTAGGGAGATCAACTGGCATTGGGCAGGATTCACTGTAGAGAAGTGCCCATGCCAGATCTAGCCAAGGATTCAACAATTGGTAGTATCCGCTGTTGACAAGAGATATAAAAGCTATCATGCCATTTTTTAAAGCATTTCCGATCATTTTTACTGTGACTTTTTTTATCAGGATTCAGATTGTGAGAATGTGTTGTTGTCAGACCTGTTAGCAGACGTTCAGGAAGAGGTAGATTGGTTGATGTGCCTGAGCCAACGCTTTGCTTCTCCTCTCTTGTGTTGTAGACTTTACTTGCTGCTCCATTTGTCAGTGTGTCTGGTCTTTTGCCCGGATTTAGTAAACCAACGTTCTCTTCTACAGTGGTAGAACTTTCTACTGTAGAATGAACTTTCCACTGTAGAATGAACTTTCTACTGTAGAATGAACTTTCCACTGTGGATAGAACTTCTCTTTCACTTGAATGAAATCAAACTTGTCTGGTGTAACTCGGGACATAGCATGAGTGAAAGCTTGTGGTCCGGGCAAAGTCTGGTGCACTGACATTTTATAATTGCCTATCTTCCTTAGCTTGAGTGCTTCTTTCAAATGCTTTTCAACACTTGCTGGTTTGGTGTTGAGGGGACACCTGAACATGCTTCCTGGAGAACTTCAGCTTACCTCTGAAAAGCTCACCCTTGTGGTGCCTGTTAAAGCACCAGTTCTTCCATTAGTATTTAAATGAAAGTATGAAAGGTCAAGCCTTTAGAAAACACGTCTAGACTGTTGGTGCGTGTCACAGTGTCAGACAATACACACTTTGTTGACACTGTGTAAAATACATGCTGCTGAATACTACACCACAATCAAGGTGTGTATGTTGACACTGTGTAAAATACATGCTGCTGAATACTACACCACAATCAAGGTGTGTATGTTGACACTGTGTAAAATACATGCTGCTGAATACTACACCACAATCAAGGTGTGTATGTTGACACTGTGTAAAATACATGCTGCTGAATACTACACCACAATCAAGGTGTGTATGTTGACACTGTGTAAAATACATGCTGCTGAATACTACACCACAATCAAGGTGTGTATGTTGACACTGTGTAACATACATGCTGCTGAATACTACACCACAATCAAGGTGTGTATGTTGACACTGTGTAAGATACATGCTGCTGAATACTACACCACAATCAAGGTGTGTATGTTGACACTGTGTAAGATACATGCTGCTGAATACTACACCACAATCAAGGTGTGTAAGGAGTTCTCTTTCTTTTGCATGCTTTCATTACTGCTTGCTTGATCAACTGCTTTGATGGAAAGATCATTCATATCTAAACGTATCTTGTCCTATGACAATCAGTTACTAACTTCATGTCCTTGGAAAGCTTGCTGTACTCATATCATTCTGAGCCGCATCTTGAGAAGTTGACTTGCACCTTTAAAAGTACTTCATGACCATGATAGTGTTACTGCTCACCACTTTCATTTTGAATAGTTCTCATCTCATTTGAAACAGATGCTGTCTTCCTGTTAACAAAGAGCCGTCAAACTAGTGTTGACCTACCGTAGCATTTCTCACTCACTCACAAGCTGCCAACAAGTTGTAAATCATGTGATCAACATTCCAATCCTCTTTCCAGGGAAGCCCAGTCAAGGACCCCAGCCCCAGGAAGAGTGAACTCAGACCATCAAAGTGCCGCACCCCTGCACAATCTCTGGTGAAAGAGTCTGACCGTGGCCTGGCTCAGACAGATGTGATGGAGGCAGAACTGAGTGAAGAGAGTGATAAAGAAGGTAATTGAAGGCCAGGAGTGATAAAGTGGTTTTATAATAAACAAAGCTTATGGCCGGGATGTTGGATTAACTCTCAGGGAGTGTGTGTTATCTTGTTGAATCGTTCATTTCGTGTGCAGTCTCAGTGCAAGTGGAAAGGTAGTGCATGATATATATCATGGCACACATGCCAACCTTCTCATCACCATCATCAGGATTGGCACCTGTCCCGACTGGGAAGTATCCCGATCAGGAAGACATCCAGGGGAGTGATACTTCTAGTTGCTATATGCTACTGTATCTTGGATGAGCTCTGGCCTAATGCGTTCATTATCTCCAGCTCAGAACATCACGATGTCACTGATAGTAAGCCAACTTGATGTCTTCCTTCCAGAGTGTAAAGCGCGTCAGATGTCCCCACTGTCCTCCGGTAGCTTCATGATGAAACTGCGATCCACCACCAAAGGTTCACGAGAGACGACTCCTGTTCGGGGCCAGGCTTCAGATCATCAAGATGAAGGTATGTTTGTGGTGAGAATGGCTACTGTATTCCTAGAAGGAGCATAAAGGCTAAAATATCATTGAGATGCTTAGTGCAACTTGTGTGGAAAGTGATGTGGGATTGCCCACCAGAGCTTTATACCATAGGTTTCACCAGAATGTGGCCAGCGCGCTCATTCACCAAATCACATGGATCGTTTCAGGAGATGAGCCAAGCTTTACGTTTGCCATGCCTCTATCAGTCGAGGGAGGTTCAGTGACGTCCGATGTGAAAGCCACGCCGCAGCCTCAGTCGTTCATCTTCTCACCCCCAATTACACGCTCAAGACTACGCCGTCGCCAATCAGACGACAAACTCTACACATCGATGATTGAGCCGAATGTGGGTGATATCTCAATGCAGTCGATCCACAGTCTCTCTATGACGGTCCTCGATGAAACCAAGGTGATGTCTCCAGGGAAACCGACTTCTGTGAAGCGATCAGCAAAGAAGTAAGTCATTCTCACCATGCAATTATCCTTGTAACTGAAACAGAGTTGTTGACTGCCTCAGATACCATCTTACATCAGTTGTCCCAAACAACCCAGAATAGTGAAATCCAAGAGGAAAAACCATGCTCTCAACTTCTTATCCTATGTTGTGGTTTATTTCAGGCCGAGGAAAAAATCAACGAGAACGTCCGTCTCTGAATCTGTCAGTGACAGCCCCATCAACTTTGTCTCGCCGGTCCCAACACGTTCAACAAGGTCACGGAAGCCGGTGGAGCCTCCACAAGGGGATGACACGGGCAGGAGCACGCGCAGAACAACAAGGGCCCGGCCGAAGTCTTATAAACTTCACTGTAAAAACTGAAATTGACTGTAGCATTTGTTACCACCTTGTGAGAACTGGAGATAACTTGAACCAAGTGACTATACATGTGGATACAGTGTGACCGTACGATATGGTAAAAATAAGCTCTGGTCATGAGACCTAAACCACTGGACTACTCTCTTGGGCTGCCTTAGTTACTGGGCGTGAGGACAACTCAAGATATGGGATATATCTCAAAGGCTCTCTTACTCACGAGTCTACCGTATGAGAGTAGTGCTGGTTACACACTCAACTGTGTAAATCGTAAAATGAGTCTGTGTGAATAAAGTTCTCTGATTGATGATACTTTGATGTGTTTTTGGATGTTCTTTGATATGATACCTTACGTTGAGGTAGAGTGACGAGTATGATTTCACAGCTTACCCAACGTCAAATACTTGAAAGGCAATGTGGCGAGTCTGTAACACCGACAGATGATGACTGGCCATGTCTCCAACAATGCATCCTCTTGCAAACAACATGACTTCTCCATACGAGTATTAAGTATGTATCGAGTCAAATGGCCTGATATGGTCGGGCTGCCACTAACATGGCCCCAGATCAGATAATTACCCAGGTACACAGAGAGACCGGAGACCTGTCCCAATACAACAGTGGTCTCCAGATAGAATGGGTAGGCTGTGCCTGGTCTCCTTGTCCCCGAAAAAACAATACAAGTTGTACTTGTTAATGCAAGTCTGACCCAGGTCAGGTATGGTGCAGCAGATTGTACCCTTTCAAGGTATTGTGAGGTACACTGGGAATGAACCATACCCCTCATTGCTGTAGAACAAGGACCATAACTGTCTTGGCTTGGATAGAAGACGTTATCTTCTTTGTCAACCTGAAGGTCCAGTAAGCAGGAGCTGGACACCAGCTTTACTGGCCCCCTAGCAACCAAACCGGCCTTGGCTGCAAATCACTTGGAAGACATGACAAAGTCTTTCCACTGGAAGAAGCCAAGGCATTCTGCATACAGCAGTCAAGCGGAGGAACACAGTAGTCTTGTAGGTTGTGCTTTCTCCTTAAAACATTTATCTTACAGGGGAAGGAAGAATAATTAATAATTTATGCCTCTTCTTTTGAATAAAATATGACTTCACCCTTATTCGTGTGTATTATGATTACCAAACAGGCGGTTCTTTCATTATATAACACTCTTGGTGATACGTGAATACGCGCAGCCGGTGGTGTACACAGCCATCGATTCATTTCAGTTGGAGACAAGTCTCATTTTGACACCATGAAGACATTTTTGGTTCTCTCTGCTTTAATACTTGGTAAGTCTTTCCAAATGCTCCGTATTTTGACATCGTTTGATTCAGCTGCATTTCGATTCCTTTACGCTCCGAAGCATCAGTTGGATAGATATTTGGTGAAAGAGTTGGGAGTGATTTGTTAAACTGCGGCCCGGCAGTGTAAAATCTTGTTGCTCAGCAAAGAGGGGACAACTTTGTAAGAAAGCCTGCCAGCAGCGGAGAACCGATTGAGAGGCATTTGAGACTAAACCAGCGCATGATGCATGAGACTGAACCAGCACATGATGCATGAGAACTGATTCAAATCAGCGAATCCTCGGGAGTTTTAGCCTGGTTTTATCTTAGTTTTATCTCAGGTTTCATCTCGGTTTCAATTGGGGCAGATTTGTGTGGTCGAATTAAGACCGAGTGTTGGTTTTAAACCGAGACAAACTTGGCTTTAACTCGATTTCGTCTTAAACCCAATACTTGACCTCACCCTATGTCAATTCAAGAGTAGACCTACAGTAAAATCTCTCCACGCTGCCGCGACTTTTTATTCTGTAGCCCCCGTAGCCTCCATCAGTAGCCCCCGTAGCCTCCATCAGTCATACGCGCGTTTTCTTAAAACGGAGAAATGTAAAAAAATGAGGGTCAATATGCTCGTCTATTATGGTGACCTTGTTTGTGATAGGCCTTTTAACTCGCGAAGGCACCTGGTTGATTTTGAGTGTAAACGTTGTTGGCAACGATGCTGAGTAATTAAGGACAATTGTGTCACCCTCGGTTGAGCGTTCAATATATGGGTCCACGCGTCATAATGAATTGCCTAATGGTCAAAACGAACTATTCAATTATTAAAACCCCGCCGAGTTGTTTCTAATATTGATACCATGGCTCGGTAAAGCCCAGGGAGATCAACATGCATTATGTATAGACAACTGGTCGTTTCATTTTTACTGGCGCGGCTATATCAAAACACACGATAGTCCTGATCAATTTTACAGTACTGATCTGCGCCTTTCATATTCCAGCCTGCCAGGCCCAGTCAGAGGCGGACTGTATAAATAAGAATGCATCCTACGTGCCCAGCTGCTTGACCCAAGTCACCACACAACTCAAAGCCAAGAGCGAGGCCTTCCTGCCAACAATGACGGGATCGTCTGCTTGGACTCCGAGCAGACGACTCGACGTCAAGTTCACCAGCAGTGCCATCAGCTTCCAGGCTTGTTGTAACTCTTATTCTTACAAGTAAGTTTAAGTATGATGCCATGACGCTCTTTCAGATCAACCTTCATGTCAACATGATAAAACCAGTAGTGTATTAGATAAAAACCCTTCTGATAAAACGGATAAAAAAGAGCACTGCCCGTTACCACAAGTGCCGCCCCGTATTTTACACGGTTTGCAATGTTATCTGTCTAAGGAAAGAGTTTGAGATATATATTCTTTGTCTTATGTACTTTTTGAATCATGACCACCTCCTCCCTCCCCGTTTTGTATGATGCATTTCTTTTAAAGGGCTGATTCCAAGGAGATTAACCCTATGGATTTCTCCAAGGGCAACAGTTCCCTGATGCCCGTGAACCAACGTACAGCGCCATCCGTCAGAGTTGATGCAGCAGCAGGTTTCCCAGCAAGTATGTATTGCAGAATTCGGTTGCTAAGATAAGTAACTTGTCCGAGCAATATCTGTCACTTTCCTTCAAAGAGCCGACTCTTTGCTCTTTTCTCGCGGGGTATGATAATGAAAATGTTTACATCTGTACATGGATGATTAGATAACAAGACAAGGAAGAAAAAAAAAAGTCGACAGATTCACCGGGGGTCGAACCCGTGACCAGCCGATCCACAGTCAAACACCTTCAACGCTGAACCGTCAAGGCTTTCATGTTGAAATGGAGATTTTATTTGCCTCTTATATGCGGTATGCAAACGAGCGCGCCACAATAGTGACAAGGTCGCGCAGGTGGCAAAGTGATTAGCCGAAATAGTTCCAAGTAATCGTATATTTCGATAGTTGTACAGATTTTTCTCAACATATCGTATGTATATACCTCAGTGATATAAAAGATTATCTTTGCAGTTGATTTAACGTTTGAATGACCTTTTTTAAAAAGTTTTTCAAAATCGAGGTCAGCAGGGTCAGACACAATCATTTAGTGTTTTGAAAGACTCCGGCAGGGTCAAAAGAAACAGTTGTTGGCGCCGATGATGTCAGCAATGTGGCGAATTTCCGCCCCACCCGTGAGATTTGCTCTCGTCATGTCATGAGCACATTGAACTGCTAGTGAACCGTGCTCAATATGTACCGGCCACCGCTCTCTCCATCATCAACGACGATATATGTCGGTGCCGGCCGTGCGAGGTCGTTTCAATGAAAAAGACACACGCCACTGCCGTACCCGTACCTGAGAAAACTTGCCGTTTTAGGCAGATTTGCGATGATTGAAACAATACATCTACCCCATAATTCATGTACTCGAACGCCCGGAATCAGTATGTGCTGGAGTTTGAAAAGTTTGGGTGCGAGGTATGATAATGATGATAATGAAAATGTTTACATCTGTACATGGATGATTAGATAACGAGACAAGGAAGAAGAAAAAAGGAAAAAAAAATCGGCAGATTCACCGGGGGTCGAACCCGTGACCAGCCGATCCACAGTCAAACACCTTTAGCGCTGAACTGTCAAGGCTTTCATGTTGAAATGGAGATTTTATTCGCCTCTTATATGCGGTATGCAAACGAGCGCGCCACAATAGTGACAAGGTCGCGCAGGTGGCAAAGTGATTAGCCGAAATAGTTCCAAGTAATCGTACATTTCGATAGTTGTACAGATTTTTCTCGATATATCGTATGTATATACCTCAGTGATATAAAAGATTATCTTTGAAGTTGATTTAACGTTTGAATGACCTTTTTTAAAAAGTTTTTCAAAATCGAGGTCAGCAGAGTCAGACACAATCATTTATTGTTTTGAAAGACTCCGGCAGGGTCAAAAGAAACAGTTGTTGGCGCCGATGATGTCAGCAATGTGGCGAATTTCCGCCCCACCCGTGAGATTTGCTCTCGTCATGTCATGAGCACATTGAACTGCTAGTGAACTGTGCTCAATATGTACCGGCTACCGCTCTCTCCATCATCAACGACGATATATGTCGGTACCGGCCGTGCGAGGTCGTTTCAATGAAAAAGACGCACGCCACTGCCGTACCCGTACCTGAGAAAACTTGCCGTTTTAGGCAGATTTGCGATGATTGAAACAGTACATCTACCCCATAATTCATGTACTCGAACGCCCGGAATCAGTATGTGCTGGAGTTTGAAAAGTTTGGGTGCGAGGTATGATAATGATGATAATGAAAATGTTTACATCTGTACATGGATGATTAGATAACGAGACAAGGAAGAAGAAAAAAGGAAAAAAAAAAATCGGCAGATTCACCGGGGGTCGAACCCGTGACCAGCCGATCCACAGTCAAACACCTTCAGCGCTGAACCGTCAACGCTTTCATGTTGAAATGGAGATTTTATTCGCCTCTTATATGCGGTATGCAAACGAGCGCGCCACAATAGTGACAAGGTCGCGCAGGTGGCAAAGTGATTAGCCGAAATAGTTCCAAGTAATCGTATATTTCGATAGTTGTACAGATTTTTCTCGACATATCGTATGTATATACCTCAGTGATATAAAAGATTATCTTTGCAGTTGATTTAACGTTTGAATGACCTTTTTTAAAAAGTTTTTCAAAATCGAGGTCAGCAGAGTCAGACACAATCATTTAGTGTTTTGAAAGACTCCGGCAGGGTCAAAAGAAACAGTTGTTGGCGCCGATGATGTCAGCAATGTGGCGAATTTCCGCCCCACCCGTGAGATTTGCTCTCGTCATGTCATGAGCACATTGAACTGCTAGTGAACCGTGCTCAATATGTACCGGCCACCGCTCTCTCCATCATCAACGACGATATATGTCGGTGCCGGCCGTGCGAGGTCGTTTCAATGAAAAAGACGCACGCCACTGCCGTACCCGTACCTGAGAAAACTTGCCGTTTTAGGCAGATTTGCGATGATTGAAACAATACATCTACCCCATAATTCATGTACTCGAACGCCCGGAATCAGTATGTGCTGGAGTTTGAAAAGTTTGGGTGCGAGGTATGATAATGATGATAATGAAAATGTTTACATCTGTACATGGATGATTAGATAACGAGACAAGGAAGAAGAAAAAAGGAAAAAAAAAATCGGCAGATTCACCGGGGGTCGAACCCGTGACCAGCCGATCCACAGTCAAACACCTTCAGCGCTGAACCGTCAAGGCTTTCATGTTGAAATGGAGATTTTATTCGCCTCTTATATGCGGTATGCAAACGAGCGCGCCACAATAGTGACAAGGTCGCGCAGGTGGCAAAGTGATTAGCCGAAATAGTTCCAAGTAATCGTATATTTCGATAGTTGTACAGATTTTTCTCGACATATCGTATGTATATACCTCAGTGATATAAAAGATCATCTTTGCAGTTGATTTAACGTTTGAATGACCTTTTTTAAAAAGTTTTTCAAAATCGAGGTCAGCAGAGTGAGACACAATCATTTATTGTTTGAAAGACTCCGGCAGGGTCAAAAGAAACAGTTGTTGGCGCCGATGATGTCAGCAATGTGGCGAATTTCCGCCCCACCCGTGAGATTTGCTCTCGTCACGTCATGAGCACATTGAACTGCTAGTGAACCGTGCTCAATATGTACCGGCTACCGCTCTCTCCATCATCAACGACGATATATGTCGGTGCCGGCCGTACGAGATCGTTTCAATGAAAAATACGCACGCGACTGCCCTACCGGTACCCGGGTGAACTGTTCGCATTTCTTTCTTACTTTTAGACAAAACCTTTATGTTGATGATGGTCGATGCTGACGTCCCCACTGCGTCTGTTGGAACCGCTGACAAACCGCTGGTTCACTGGGTCGTTGTGAACATCAAAGGAATGGTACGTACGTATACTGTAAAACTGACCAGGTGCTGTCAGGAAATACAGGGGAGCGACTATTCGTATTGACGGAAACTCATGAAGTAATCTGAGGATACCTAGAAGAAATTGAAACGATAATCTGATTAACTACATCAGCACTGACATTCACTGGGGACCACCCTGTCATCACGACCGAAGTATTTGTAACTCCCAATCACCTTTTGCTGTGGTTCAAAATTCCAGCTTTCATCTGGCGACGAAGTCCTCCCATACGTCGCCCCGGCTCCTACCGACAAGACTCCACACAACTTCTACCTCATGCTGTATGAACAGATCAACACCACTGTGAACGTGACTGCATTGAATATGACCAAGTATGCCGGGAATTGCTCCGCAGAGTTGGAGAACAGGCGAGTAGACCAAGAGACCGCCTGATTGGCCCTGGTACTAATGACGTCAAGAACGCCTGCTGAGGAAGTTGGAACGTAGCCTTCATCAATATCTTTTTATACTCCTTTGAATTCATCTTTGAAATGTTCTGTCCCAGCTGTCCTCAGTTTTTCTCGTGTCGAGTCAAATGTCGCCCCAAGAGTCCCATTCTAGCTGGGATAACCTTCTCTCCGGACGCAGTGAATCATCCTCACGGTCCCGAGGGGGACTAATAAACCGCGTCGAGAGTCTAGATAAACCTTGCCCCGAAGGCTCAGTATCTCAAAATAACTGATTAAACTCGACTATCAGTAAAAGACGAGCTTGGTGGTCGAGGGACAACCATGAACAAGGTGTCACAATCTCTTCTAAAAAGAACAATGTTTAAACCCTGGGCAAGAACAGACGTTTTATTTTCTCTTCTTATTTCAGGTGTCTCTTCGAAGTAAAGCAGTTTGCAGCCGACAACAACGCGGCGCTGCAGGGTGTTACGTGGTTCCAGTCCCTCAACGACCCCTACACAAACTACAGGAAGATCCAACTCGGAGAGTCTGAAGCCACCTACTGCGTGGGTGTGACCGGGTACAGCGATCCGTGCCTGACAGACGGCGCTACTGTCTTGACAGGCTCGATGGTCTTGAGCCTTGTTCTCGTTTTTATCGTTGGAGTATTTGTCTAGAGTTTCGAAAGTCCGTCCAGCACAACCGTGGCTCCACTATCGTGCGTCTGGGCATGAACCCAGCTTTAGCCAAAAATGTAATCAAACTTTTGAGAAGATCCCTCGCCAAGCAAGGACTTGATATTATTGTGTTTGCTTATTGTTTTATACCAAACACTGTGTACAAGCGTACCGGACTATACACCCAAGGAGAAGAGTCCATTGATCGTATTCTTTGTTATGCAGGGTGTTTTAGTACCATTCGGGCACGTTTTCATATCGGCTATTCACCGGTAGCATTAGATAGTGCATCTGTCCACCCTACAGACAATGGAAGTTACTATACCCGACTGTTCGTCTGTATAGCAGGGTATGCTTGTGACGTGCTTGTCCACAGTGACAGTCCTAAAGAATAAACCAAGATTGGTGGACATTTATCTAAGCATTTTCGTTAATTCATTCAGTTGTTGTTATCGGGAACCAGTTCTTCTGTTACGTTTTGATTGACCCACAGGAATAGGGTATACGTCCGTACAGCGCTCTCATTCAAAATCTCTGCTCTGAATAAAAGGTCTCGAAATCCCATCTGTAACTTCAAGATGGACTGTAGGAAAGATAGAAGATTTTGAAATCCTATTTGTAAGATGGAGTGTACAAGACGGGAAAATGGTGAAAATGCGACACATTTTTCCCAAGGAAAGATCAATTTCTGAAGAACAAAATTCTTCAGAACACAGTTTCTACAAAAGAGAAAGCCACGTGCATCTCAAAATGTATATAAGTCCCCCAATTCTCGAAAAACCCTCGCACAATTGCCAATCAGACAGCCACCCATCACTGAATATTGTCCTTAACCAAGTTGTCTGGATGCCACTGCTGACGGTATTTCATAATGAAAAGTCGGGTAGGAGCCGTCACGCCTTTACCGAGCCTTCTCCCGCCAAACAATTTCATTCATTTTGAAGTCACGTGACATCGTCTTAATAGTACTTCCGGGTCACGTAATAGATCCACGCTCGCATTTCCCACTTCCCGAGTTTTCTTCAAAATATTTAGCAAATTACCTCGAATGTTTTGCTAATGCTTCAGCTGTATGGTTTTAGGACATACAAGGGAAGGGGAACATTCTGATTTCAAGGATTATAGTTCGACTAGGTGTGTATAATTTGATGTTTTGTCGGTGAGAATGTGCCCGGTGGCGCCAGTCGCGTCGTCGTGTCGGTCCACTGGTTCTCTCCACCTTGTTTACATTTTGAGATGCACGTGGCTTTCTCTTCTGTAGAAAATGGCATTATTTATGTCAGTTATGGATGGGCCATGATGGGGATTGATAGGAGGACCAGTAATAGCATGTTGTTTTAGTACAGTTGTACATAAGTTTGTTTCTTTACATCTCACATTTTTACTTGAGGTTTTATGGTAGGCTATTCACTCCCTTTTAACGTTGTACGACATCGCCACGTTGTAAGAAGGTTGTGTGTAATATCGGGCAACGTTCAACATCGTGCAATGTTCAGCCTATACGACACTTAAGGAGTTGGCCTGGAAGTTGCGATGGTATGTTGGGAGACTGCTGAAATGTGGAATCCACCAACTGGCAAAGCGAGGATGCAGTCATTCCCGGTCTCCCACGGCCATTGTCTAAACCGTATTGTAGCCACTTCCAGGCCAACTTCTTAAGTGTCGTATTATTGTCCGAATTGTTGCCATACTGATAATCATTGGCACTTGGCAGTGCAACAAGGCTGGCTCAGTTGAGCTCTCCATGGGGAAACTTTTGACCCTGACCTTGTAATCTATAAAGTATTATGTGCGAATGTATAATATTTCTCCCTTGCGAAGGTTACAATGAATAAATGATTTGATTGGATAATTTCAGTCATGATAATATGATAATCATCCTGACCTGGACAGATGACAATGCAATCCTGACTGTCCTGAAATTCTAGGAATTTGCTCAGGGGACAACAGCCTGCTTGATCTGATTGATGGTATTGTTTTGTCTGTGTCCCACTTGATAGCTTTGTGTCCTATTTTGTTATTTGTATTTTTGTTTGGCTCTATTACTGTTGATAGCATTTGTTTATTTTGTGTCATACAGTAATATTAATAAGCCTTTGGTATTGGTTATTGATCTCCAAGTGTAAATGATGCAGATCTTTCAGTTGTCCCATAGTCAATGACAGTCACCTTGGTTAGAGACAAACTACTGCTAGAATAATGCACTGTCAGTGTCATGACTGTATAGCAAGGAGCATTGGAACTTACTGGGTCAGTTTCAGTTCACTTGTTTCACACTATATTGTAAAGGCCATCAGATCTTTTGTCCAGTCTTGTTGATTCAATCAAGAATTGATAAAGACTACCTATCATTACATATATATATAGTAAGGAATATACGAGCAGGCAAGCAAAGCAATCCTCCATGGCCGTCGGCCAATCTGTTTTGGTAAACAAGCTTACGGTCTGCTACATTCACTTAGGACAATATTTAAATCATTTCCTCAGCAATATGAATGGCTTGAAGCCTTATTTCATGGACTCAGCTTTTTATGAATGCCACCAACCGTCAATCAAATCAAAGAGCATTCACATTGGAATTTAATATGATCATTTACCATTAAAACTACGTAGTAGAGAGACATCAGTTCTGTCTGGTTTTAATCAACGAGAACATCCTTTAAAAAGTTAGTAGGACCTGAAACAATGGAAAATCTCAATTTATTGATGTTGTTAATTCTTGCCTGAGATCTTTGACCGACTTGTTCAAATCAAGAAACTGGATACAATAATATTATTCTGTGTTGTGTTTTGTAAACATGGTGGAAGACTTGAAGGCCAAGTTGCTGTTATTCTAGGTGCCATCAATGAGTACAATGTCCGCCTAGATTGTGTAGTCTGGCTGTTGTTGTTTATCAAGCCTTGCCTCGCCACGGGAACTTTCAATTCATATTTGGTAAGATGCTTTCCCTTGACCATGAAAGGTGGGTTGGTTAGAGCAAATACTCACCTGCGCAAAAGGCCTGGCTGCCGAAGACAACACTGGCTCCTCTTTGGGTATAAAAAGTTAAACTGAACTTTGCTCTTATTTCAGACCTGATGTGATGAGAGATTAGAATGGCTTCAAAATGCCTGACGGATTACACAGAAAACTTTTTCAAGAAATTACTGCGAAGGAAATACATTGACTTCTCTCGGGTTTGCGAGACGAAACTTGAACGTTGTTTGTCAACGTTTGATCTGACTGCCCTTGGTATGTATACATCTGATGTATTGAAACAAGAGTTGACTGCCCTTGGTATGTATACATCTGATGTATTGAAACAAGAGTTGACTGCCCTTGGTATGTATACATCTGATGTATTGAAACAAGAGTTGACTGCCCTTGGTATGTATACATCTGATGTATTGAAACAAGAGTTGACTGCCCTTGGTATGTATACATCTGATGTATTGAAACAAGAGTTGACTGCCCTTGGTATGTATACATCTGATGTATTGAAACAAGAGTTGACTGCCCTTGGTATGTATACATCTGATGTATTGAAACAAGAGTTGACTGCCCTTGGTATGTATACATCTGATGTATTGAAACAAGAGTTGACTGCCCTTGGTATGTATACATCTGATGTATTGAAACAAGAGTTGACTGCCCTTGGTATGTATACATCTGATGTATTGAAACAAGAGTTGACTGCCCTTGGCATGTATACATCTGATGTATTGAAACAAGAGTTGACTGCCCTTGGCATGTATACATCTGATGAATTGAAACAAGAGTTGACTGCCCTTGGTATGTATACATCTGATGTATTGAAACAAGAGTTGACTGCCCTTGGTATGTATACATCTGATGAATTGAAACAAGAGTACCTTTTAAAAATTGTGCTCTTTTTTACCGCAGGTCGGTCACTTTAATGATATAAACAAAGGAAACAATTATAGATGGAGAGCCTAGAATTATCAAGATCTTCTTTACGAAGTCACTTCTAGAGGATGTGAGCGCAGAGTGCTTACTTGCTGATTCTGTGAATGATGATGTGCAGGCCTATAGCGGCTGTAACTAAACCACCTTTATCTATCACTCCCCGTTCAGCTATGTACACATGCTGTTTTAGAGAGGTTCCATGATTGAGACTGACGCATATACCTTTTTCCTGCTTGGGTCTTTAGTCTACCACCTAGGTGGAAAGGAATAATGCATCATCAGTAATGGTATACCATGTCGTCTAGCCAGGCTAAGGTAGAATATGCTGGAACCTCAGTGTGAAGACCAGCTGGGCAAAGACTTTCAAAGAGTAAGACTAAGCCTAAACTGAGTACACTTCCAGTTCTTGGTTGTTGATGCCGGTAAATAAGTCTGTTGGCTGACGTCATCCTGTTCACCTATACCTCCATGTCTGTATCGAGTTCATGTGAGGGAGTGTTTTCCCTCCTTGACATAGAATGTAACCTTTTACTGTGTGATTTTGGAGGAGTTCTCAAGGTGATTTGATGGTTTTCAAAACCGTCTGAAGTGCTGCCAGGTCCTCGTCAAGATGTAAAGGTTGGGAGTGCATTGATCATGTTTCTAACATTATCATTTTGTCCTCTGCCCAAATATTTTGGCTTACCCATTTTGTAAAAGTGATATTTTGGTAAGAAATACAAACATTTTTTATTTTTTTTCCCGACCTCCTCTGTTGATCTTTTAGAATATTAGTTCACTAAACAAGGCATTGAAATAATCTCACCTGACCAGTTGATTTTGAATCGCCTTTGTCATTTGTGCCAAGAAGTGTATGTTGATGATTGATTCTTTGTCATGATTGACAAGAGTAGTACTCACTCAGTCATAATCACAGTGGCTTAGTGCATGTGTACCAATACGGAAAATGCCTTGAAGCGCAACGAGGCAAATTCTTTCATGGTCGAGCAGTGGTGTGGAAAGAAAATCAGTGTTGATTGAATGCTCTTTTTGCACCCCTGCTCCTGCTCCTGCTGTGCTGTTGTAAACACACATGGTCCTCATCTAGATGAGATGAGATGAAAAACACAATCAATGATTTTGGCTATAATATCTGTCCAAAAGATGACTCTGTTAACGAAGAAAGCACTCAATTGGAAGAAGAAGAAGAAGACTGTTGTCTTAAAATATTTGGTGAAAAATGTCTCTCATAATGAAATGATGACTCTCGAAGTGTTCTCAATCCATGCCAGTAGTTAGGCCAGACATGTAAAAACTTGTCGTGACTGATTGGCACTGAGTCAAGGTTGGGCCTAGACCTCTAGTTAACTCTGATGGCTGGGGAAAAACTATGTTGTTATTAAGTCAGTCTCAAAACCTAATTATCATAGTGCCGTAGATATGTTCTATAAGGGCACTTTAGGTACATGTAGGTCAAAGGACACCAACGTATCCTCTGCCATGTCTGCCAGAGACCCTGGTGTGGCTGGAGGTTGGGAAGGAAAGATGCATGTAATGTTGGCCCAATCCATACTTTACACAATGATCAAGGCCAGGCTTGTCCCTACCTACAGTGTAGATCCCGAAATGGATGTCAGTGATTAATTGTCTCCCTCTCAGTTTATTACATTACACCTGCCTTCCTCTACAGGTATTGGCAGCACCCTCGGAGCCGGCATCTATGTGGTAGCAGGACAAGTGGCGCGTACAGTAGCAGGGCCGTCTGTCATCCTATCATTCCTGATAGCAGCCTTAGCATCAGTATTAGCGGGTACGTAACAAGCACTTGAGGAAAACTTACAATGTGCACATTGATGGTCATGCCGAACAACACAGTCGCTCACAGCGCCAGACCCTACAAAACCTTGTCCTTTCATCCCCACTGATGAGCCTGTCTGATGAAAAGCAAATGAGGCAAAACAGGTCTGGAGGTCTAATCTGTTGCTCTTTATCTAGGAACCGTAGGCCAGTGCAGTGTTGGAATGGCATGAAAGGCTGTGCACATGGGAGGCAGTTTGATGTGAAATGAACAGTGTCACAGATGTTTGATGTATTCGAGATAGGATAAGTGTCCAGTCTTGGCAGCCCATGTGTACATCAGGCCTTTGTATTGTCCACACTGGCCTATGGCTTACACGGGCCAGATCGGTGAAGTAGTTACTCTAATCAATACATGCAATACTGGTAGTAATATGGTCTTTAGTACTGGAGCCGTTCAAACAATGAATGAACCTTTCCAATTCATCAATAAACTGCCTGTGGGAATATTCTGAAACCATTCAGTGGCCTCCCAGCTGTTTAGGTTGAACAGCCTGCAAATTATGACCAGGTTTATACTGTACAGGTGTTCTTATGAATGCTGTGTTATAATTTTAATGAACATTTATGAGCTTTTGATAACAAAATATTGTGGTGAATTCAAAAAATGCTAAAAGTATGTCATATGAATTGGCCTTATTATCATTTGTGAAACAATTCACATATTTCCCTTATCCTTGAAGATGGACCATTCATGCTTATATCGTCCAAAACAAACAGAGGTCACTTCCTCTGTCCCTGCAGGCAAGCCATGTATAATATCTGATTGATATCACCTTCTCATTCCAGGGCTATGTTATGCCGAATTTGGTGCCAGAGTGCCGAAGACAGGTTCAGCGTATGTCTACAGTTACGTGGCTGTCGGTGAACTATGGGCGTTCATCATCGGATGGAATCTCATCCTGGAGTATGTTATAGGTGAGCGTTGACTTGAAGAACCAGCTGTGAGGTCCATGGTGTCATGTGACCAGTTCCAGCCACCTCTCGTGCAGAAAGAGGATCAAACTTCCCTCATCTTTCAGCCACGGGGCGGCCACCTCAGCTCTGTCTAACTTTTCTCTAATCTTTCAGGCACAGCGAGTGTAGCTCGAGCATGGAGTGGCTACTTTGATTCATTAGTCAACAATTCAATCAAGACAGCCTTCCTTGAGCACATGCCCATGAATTTGCCTGGGTTGGCTCCATATCCAGACTTCTTTGCCTTCGGGATAACGTTATTCTTGTCAAGTAAGTGACTTATTGTGAAAGTGTTGGGCCTCCTCTCTCTTTCAGTGTCAGTGTGGCCAGAGCCTTGTGGTCCATCTATAGAGCTGGAGGTAGAACTTATTGAACAATAATGCTCTGTTCATTCATGTCCAGTTACTGCTTATACATTATGTAAGTTTGTTGAAAAATACGTATGGAGTAGGCCAGGAAAACAGATCCCAGACAGACAGATGGGCAGATTTTTTGTAGCAGACAGGTTTTTCTTGACAGTTTGACGCTTGTTCTCATGTTTCTTGGTTACTTTTCCAGTCATTCTGTCTGTTGGCGTGAAGGAGTCATCACGGTTCAACAACATCTTCACTGGCTTGAATCTAATCGTAGTCGCCTATATCATCATCTGTGGCTTCTTCAAGATGGAATTCAGTAACTGGACCATCGCGGCTGACAGGGTGAGAATCCATTCAAATTTGATTTTCGTGTCTCGGGCGAATATGTTGGACATGTTCTGTGTCATTTGCATGTCAGGAAACCTCTTCTTTATGTAGCAGAACAAACAAGCTACAGGCTTCTATGAGTAGCTGTATGCTAGCATGAGAGCATAATCACCCATGTTTTGATTCACTCATGGTTTCCTCTACTCTACAGGTACCACCAAGCACAAACCCCAAAAACCCAGATGCTAACGGCAATGGCGGCTTCTTCCCATTTGGTTTCAGCGGCACAATGGCTGGTGCTGCCACCTGTTTCTATGCATTTATTGGTTTTGACGTCATAGCAACCACGGGTAAGTTGCCGAGATCACCAAACGTTTGTAAACCCACCCATCGGCTGTGACTTTGGGCAAGTCAGTTAGCAACCACTTCTTTGATTGGCTGAGATACAACTGACATACCATGTTACTGAGTCGCTGGGTGACTGTGGAACATGGAACGACAGTAAAACAGAAGTGTAAGTATGATTACAATTGCTTGCTAACTCGGGGACTATTGTTTTTGTCAACCTACAATCCTCAACTTAGCAGTTATCTAACCTGTCAACTTCCCTTTTCCAGGAGAGGAAGTGAAAAATCCCCAGAAGGCCATCCCGCTCGGTATCGTGTTTTCCCTGTGCGCTTGTTTCTTGGCTTACTTCGGGTTGTCGGCCATCCTGACCCTGATGTGCCCATACTACCTACTGGACACCAACGCCCCACTCCCGCAGGTGTTCGAACGTGCTGGCTGGGGCATCGCCAAGTATATCATCGCCATTGGCGCGGTCTGTGGATTGTCAACAAGGTACGTGCTATGAGTTTCACCAGAAGAGAATCGGGTTTCATGGATGACCAGTTACCTAATGAAATACAACTTGTCACTCATAGTTTGGTCAGTGTTCATGGTCAGCTAACAGTTTCAGCATGTTTTGATGTCTTAGACCAATTCATGAGACTCCTGGCTGTTGTATTCTGATGATAACGTTTTGATGTCTTAGACCAATTCATGAGACTCCTGGCTGTTGTATTCTAAGGATAATGTTTTGATGTCTTAGACCAATTCATGAGACTCCTGGCTGTTGTATTCTGATGATAATGTTTTGATGTCTTAGACCAATTCATGAGACTCCTGGCTGTTGTATTCTAATGATAATGTTTTGATGTCTTAGACCAATTCATGAGACTCCTGGCTGTTGTATTCTGATGATAACGTTTTGATGTCTTAGACCAATTCATGAGACTCCTGGCTGTTGTATTCTAATGATAATGTTTTGATGTCTTAGACCAATTCATGAGACTCCTGGCTGTTGTATTCTGATGATAATGTTTTGATGTCTTAGACCAATTCATGAGACTCCTGGCTGTTGTATTCTGATGATAACGTTTTGATGTCTTAGACCAATTCATGAGACTCCTGGCTGTTGTATTCTAAGGATAATGTTTTGATGTCTTAGACCAATTCATGAGACTCCTGGCTGTTGTATTCTGATGATAACGTTTTGATGTCTTAGACCAATTCATGAGACTCCTGGCTGTTGTATTCTAAGGATAACGTTTTGATGTCTTAGACCAATTCATGAGACTCCTGGCTGTTGTATTCTAAGGATAATGTTTTGATGTCTTAGACCAATTCATGAGACTCCTGGCTGTTGTATTCTGATGATAACATTGATCGTTTCAGCTTGCTTGGAGCCATGTTCCCTTTACCTCGTGTCATCTATGCCATGTCTAGCGATGGTGTACTCTTTAGATTCTTGGCCAAGGTCAACGAACGCTTCAAGACGCCAATGTTGGCGACTATATTGTCTGGCCTGTTTGCTGGTAAGTCAAATCAGTACATCTCTCTTCTCTCGCTAATGCTTAAATGGATGGAGCCAGAGTCGTAGTTGGATGTGATCATCCGACAGCCCTGGCACCATGTACTCTGGTTTTCATTAGATTCAGAACATGTGGTATTTGAGGTGAAGTGACTTGGCAGACGAAGGTGACAGGTGACTGGGCAGCCATCAGGTTAATGCCCTTAATTACTCTGCTAGTCCTTTAAATGTCAATGTTGTGTAACCGAGTGATTTCCTCCCTTCTCTAGGTACGATGGCGGCGGTGTTTGACCTGATGGCCCTCGTGGACATGATGTCTATAGGAACGTTACTAGCTTACACCATCGTGGCGGTTTGCGTACTTATTCTCCGATATAGGCCAACACCTGTCTCACTCAACGCCCCATCGAGCCATTCAAGTGGTTCTGATATCGAGGATAAGAGGGATGATGGGATCGTGATGAGTGATGACGCGGCCGATGTGAATGGCCTCAGCATATCATCGGAGTAAGTAGAACAGTTACAGCAGCAAGCCTTTAGCAGACTCTTATCTTACCTCCAAAACTCCTCTAACAATCCCACTCATTTTGGTCAGAAATCGAACATTTCCATTCTGTTCTTCATCCCTGTTGTCTGGACACCTCTCTGTTCAGGACGCTCCTAAAGTTAGCCTTCAGAGAGAGGTTTTGCTGTCCTGAACTAAATATCATTTGTTTATTTCAGCCGAAAGAAGTCCAGCCAGAGTCTGCACTTGGAACAAGTTGATGAAATTTACTCCACCGATCCTATTTACAAGAAAAAACCAACAGCATCGGTGTATACACATTCTGAGATCATAACGCAGATTATACGACCGCCAAATACAGGTGGTGTGGCAACAGAACTGTCTGGAATGCTTGTTTCTGGATGTGTCTTAACATTGAGTAAGTGTTGTGTGGAGACCAAGCCATATGTGTATGACTGGCTTCTAGTAGGCTACGTATATAACCAACCATAATCTGTCTGGGGGAGGTCTTGTCTTGCAGTCGATTAATCACAAGATGATAGTTCCTTCTCATCATTGTTTACATTCTCTTTCAGCTGTCGTTATCCTCTTCCTGGACGCAGTTCTCATATTTCTGAAGGACCAGTTGACATTGATGGTGGGCTGGGCTCTCTTCCTGGTGATATTGCCATGTATCCTCATCATTTTCCTCATTGTGACCATATCCAGGCAGCCACAGAATGTCAAAGATCTAAAGTTCAAGGTCAGTGTTGTATAGGCAGCCTTGTCTGATTTTGGAAAAACTGGGTCCCCTTGAAAGAAAGGTTTTGGATGACGTTTGAGAAGATTCACATTACTGGCACAAGACTGTTTCCTTGGCTGAGGTTGGTTAGCCCTTCAGCAAATACTTCAGATGGAAGACAGCCTCGTCATTTAATCGGTATGAGATGCTGGACAAGTGGCAACCCACTTATGTTTATATATATATATAGAAGTGAAGCGATCGCCCTCACAACACATTATCGCGTGTCACTTGCATTCCAGGTGCCATTGGTGCCCATACTACCTTGTATAAGTGTCGCTGTCAACACCTATCTTATGATGAAGCTATCGCCGGAAACTTGGGTGCGATTTGCTGTCTGGATGTTTGTAGGTAAGCTCATCGATCACCTATATCATAAAACCTCTTGCCGGCCTGGTTGATCAAAGTTACATCACTAAGTTAGCACCGACTTCATTTTGTTAAAAACACTTCATTTTGTTATATTTCCAGGCTTTGTGATTTACTTTGCGTATGGAATCCGGCACAGCTCTGAGGGGAAGTACCTCGCCCATGATGTCATCCCAGCTATTGAGGATGCCCACCTGCTGTCGGACATGACAGTGAAATCCAACGAAGAAGACAGCCCGGCATCATCGGCAGGGAATATAGACATTGAAGGCCAAGAAAGTGCCTTGAGTTAGGCGAGAAAGATTCGACTTGAGGATTATGTCCACAGAAATACAGAGGTTAGGTCCTGTCCTTGTCTTCCACTCCACAGTCCCGGTATTGTGTCATCAGGGTTTTCGTTGTCCCAGTGTGGGGTTATCTATGGTTCCATTGAATGACATGGCGCCGACAGAAGTACCACATTATCTCAAGTCCTTGTCGTCCTTGTAGCTCGAGCAGAAGCTGTTTTGCAACACCATTGGTTCTTGAGTTCAACTTGCGTGTGTGTGGGGGGGGGGAGCATACGTCTCAAATAGCACAAATGTTCCCGCCAACATTCTCATGACATCATCATGTGTTCATCTTGGTTACAGGTTTCTACAAACACTCTGCATGCAGCATCTCTTGGTTGGCACATATTGTCATATGTCGTTGATATTTTTTGTTGAATTGTGTAAGAGTATTTTCCGAGCATTTGGGTTTTTTAGATAAGATTCAGGGAATACAATATGACCTTTTTGATGTGGCAGCTTGTATGAATAACTCTTATTTCACATATGTGCTATGCTTCTTTATGCAAATTTGTATATTTAGATGAGGACGGTATGAGGTTCTGGTCCGTTCTAGCCTACCAATTTGCAGCTGCATGGTAAAAAGGCTTTACATTTCCCTGGTGCAAATGCTTTATTGAAAAAGACAGAGTAAAATCGAACTTGAATAGTTGTGCTAACATTCTATTTTGTATAAACATGTATATATATAGGTGGTTGGTAAAATATGAGTTGCTCTCAAGCGTGTTCGCAAGATGGCAGCTGAATTCAGCTTCGTTTAAAAAAACTTTTTAAAAAGAAGAAAAAAATGATGCTTTATAAGTTGGGTTCTATTGTTGTTGTCATGTTGAAGTATTGAGTAGGGCTTCCATGATGGGTGCTGGAGCTTTGAAGAGGATCGGTGCTATACAAAATGGCATTTGCAGGAGAGTTTCCTGAGTGCCTTACAGAGAGTTCCACTGTGTTTGGTTGAGCTTGCTTAGTCTTGGCTTAGTTTGTTTGTTGTGCCTGAATAGACTCTTGTGACAAGGGTGCTTGTGTTTATGTATGTCAGGGAGGAAAAATGTATATATAAGAAGAGTTGAGCTGCACCAATTATTTTAACTCAGATGAGCACAAGGTCCATGGACTATCCATTAAATGTTTGGTGTAGCCTCATTAGAAATCGAGAAAAAATAATGTTGGAATGTATAGTGTACGTATATAACCATATATGCGTATAGCTTCTGTATGAATTTGAAACCGGTAAGAAATGCTTTGCTCAATTTGTAGCTTTGCCATCTGCTCAAATTTGTTTGACAATATTCATAAGGCAGCTAAACCTAAATGAAGTATTGTTTTGATCGCCACGTTATAATCAAATACATATTGATTGTTAGTTGATTGTTAATTTAGTGCGCCTGATAAAATATGGCAAGGATTCTGTTTGGGTTGGCCTTTGATGACAAAAGAGAAACAGTGGCCGACCCAATGACTGGGCAATGTATGGCCACTCGACTGTTGGAGGCACTCAGCTGGCCTGTGCACCAGCTTGACCTCGTCTCTGGCCTGTGCACCAGCTTGACCTCGTCTCTGGCCTGTGCACCAGCTTGACCTCGTCTCTGGCCTGTGCACCAGCTTGACCTCGTCTCTGGCCTGTGCACCAGCTTGACCTCGTCTCTGGCCTGTGCATCAGCTTGACCTCGTCTCTGGCCTGTGCACCAGCTTGACCTCGTCTCTGGCCTGTGCACCAGCTTGACCTCGTCTCTGGCCTGTGCACCAGCTTGACCTCGTCTCTGGCCTGTGCATCAGCTTGACCTCGTCTCTGGCCTGTGCACCAGTGACATGAGTGAGCTATTTGCAACTGTTTCAATGCTTTCACATGCATTCTGTCTGTACAGTTACACATAGTATGGTATGATAGTAATGGTTGTACATATCTATATGAGTTCAGTGTGTTTAGTGTGTCCATACACGCATGTTTGGTCCATTTTGAATCGACCAAAGTGCATGAAGTATGTGAGGTTCTACTATTTCTGAACTGTTCAATATGTTTTAAAAACACCTAGTAATTGGCACAAAAAGATTTTGTTGTTCTCGGTTGAATCTTTTGTAGTTCATTCATGATGTATGTGTAGTAGATAGAATCAAGTGGTGAATTACAGCTGGTGTCTCCTCCTGTTGATGAACACAACAACTAAGAAATCAAATGAGTTACCGGTGTCGCCAGAATTGAACCTGTCATGTGGTGGTGGATTTGGTGAGGGACTCGTAAAATCAGTCGTTTCAATTTGTTGTTTTTCTTTAAGTATTTGTTTGTTATGGTTTTGTTTTAATAACATCTCAGTTTCACATTAATCAGATGTCGCCATGGTAACCAATAGATCTTAGTTTAATTGTGGCGTGTCTCTTGTAAATCTCGATATATATTATGTAGTTTGTGTGTGTATATAATGGCTAGTTCGTCCACATAAGTTTGGATTTGTGAAAATCTCTGGAGTTATAAGTTGATACATGTATGTGTATCACATACGTTGCTTTTTGCCATTTTGTAGCAGAGTGACAAAATGTTTGTGGTAGCCATTTTGTTTTTGAGGTGGTCTTTGAACTTCTCTTGTCTGGCTTGCCTCAAGTTGAGAAAAGGTAAACAAACTGTTGAGGGGATGGGCAGGTGACGTGCGCTCGCTAGACTCATTCATACTAAGAGAAGGGCATCCATCATTTGAGCTATGGTGACTATGATACCCATCTCTTGGTTAAAGAAGACACCCCTGCAGCCTTTCCTCAACTTGAGAGTAATACAGATCACTGCTGTATTATATTGCCTGATCTAATATTCCAGTTATGGTGTGGCTTCAAAGTGTTCTCTGCTTGATTATATTGTGCCTTGCACACGCATCTTTCTTCAATGTCTTGAGGTCACCGTTTCTTTCTATAATCCTCTCATTCATTTAAGTAGTTCTAATCAAATCATTTTGTGAATGAAAAGTCAGCAAGACAGTGAAAACTATCAGAAAGAGTTATATTTCTCTTATACGCAGCCGATCATTTGACTTACTGGTGAAACACTCTGTCGTTCAAACGGAGAATATGGCACCATGTTCATCGATCAACTGTCATCTTAACGAGTCCAGCTTGGTGTCACATTACTCCTTCCAATTAAGCTTCATTCTGATCAACACATCTGCATCAATAATTTTAACAATTTTGTAAGCATTTTTTATGCAATTTTGCCGACATGTTGACATCTGATAGATCTTCTTTATACTTGTATCACAAAAGCTCTTATTTTTATACTACATGTACTCATGTATAATGATATATCTCTCAAGTGACACAGAGATCTGGTGTGCTAAGTGTATTTTTCTAGGCATGGTATTGTGTAGTTTTCTGCATGTAGTATCCATGGTGGACAAGTAATCCTCATCATCTAGAGATCCATACCCTTTCTATTAGGAACAAGTTTACATAAATTTTGCTATGAGTCGGTTCTTTTCTTACTTTTCTTGTGGCCAAATCAATAAAGAAGCACCATCAGAGTGATTCTTGAATCTCCTCTCAACCTTGACCTTGTACAAATGTGTTCTGGTTTCGTCTTTTGTTTTCACTGTTGCCAATGGGGTATTCGTCATTGTACAGGAAAGAAGTGTTGATGGATCATCTTCTTGGTTATTGAGGGTGGTCTATTCCATTAGGTTTGGTAAAAGTCCAACCTCCACAAGGTTACATGTTGGCTGCAGACGTATGTGCCCTTGCTAGCCGTATGCAGTAAATACAAGAGTCAATGTTACACAACAACAGGCATGAGAGTCTTCAGGCTTCAGTCTTCAGTCTTCTGAATTCAGGGTTTTTAGTGTTAATCACCTAGCTAATGCATTATTCCATTAGGACCTGTCATTTCAGGCTTAACAAAGGTGGTTTCAGTCTTCTCTCATGCCTGCAACAAGTACCATTGGCCACAGTGATTTTATGCAGTTCAGAAATGTACATTAATTCAAATTATGGCTTATTCACGTAAATAAATAAGTAAAATTCAGATAATTTGTTTCGTTATTGTTTGCCCCCCAATACTGATGTGTTGCTGGAAAACAGCAGTCGGCCTATTAAACCTCATCCGTACCGAAACGTCTATTTGAACGATCCTCCAGAGTGACCCCCCTTCACACCTGGAATCAGTCCTTGCCGCACCTGGTGTTCAGGGGTTTCTTTATGACCAGTCTCACATGTACATAGATGGGAACAGCACTGCAATGACCCTAAAACTTCTGAGCAGATTTGAGGTCACATTTGGGTACTATTCTTGGTTGGCCATGCCCATGGTTTACACCAAGGGTGGCAAGAAGGACGTGTCATATTCCAATCCCTGATGAGATTCATAAACAGTGGCACCTCCCTTACCATACCCTCACCATACACCAGCTCCTCTCCTCCCCTTTGAGCTGGTTATCGAGTCTCATGGACTTCATGAAGGAACTACACCATCGCCATCTTCAGGGCAAGATACAAACTGAAACGTCAAAGAGGTCTTTCCAAGTTCCTCCCTTGCCCTGAAGATGGCGAGGGCGTAGTTGGTGCATGGAGTCATTTAAAGTTCTGAACTACGCCATCGCCATCTTCAGGGTACGGTAGGAACTGAAAAGATGGTTTAGTCTTTTCAGTTCCTATCTTGCCCTGAAGATGGCGATGGCGTAGTAGTTCTTCCACGAAGTCCATCATTGTCCATGAGACTGCGACAACCAGCTCAAAGAGGCGTGATTTGGGCCACGTAGATCTACGTGGTTCGGCGCTGAAGGTGTTAAGGACAGCACTTGTCAGTCCCGAGGGTGTCCTTAATAGAGAGGTTCTACTGCACATGGTGTACAATGTATACCAAGAAATAACTAGCAAACACGTAATATGAAAATTGATGGAACATTTAATTTACAGTGTTATTGTACATGTATACATTGCTTTATACCCTGCAGTCTTGTGATATCGGCACAACCCTCAACCTGTATACTTCATGAAAGAACTACGCCATCGCCATCTTCAGGGCAAGAGACGAACTGAAACGTCAAAAGAGGCCTTTCCAGTTCCTCCCTTGCCCTGAAGATGGCGATGGCGTAGTTCATTCATGAAGTCATTTAAACTTCTGAACTACGCCATCGCGATCTTCAGGGCAAGATAGGACAGAAAAGACAAAAAGAGGCCTTTCCAGTTCCTCTCTTGCCCTGAAGATGGCGATGGCGTAGTTCGTTCATGAAGAAGGACGTGTCATATTCCAATCCCTGATGAGATTCATAAACAGTGGCACCTCCCTTACCATACACCAGCTCCTCTCCTCCCCTTTGAGCTGGTTATCGAGTCTCATGGACTTCATGAAGGAACTACACAATCGCCATCTTCAGGGCAAGATACAAACTGAAACGTCAAAGAGGTCTTTCCAAGTTCCTCCCTTGCCCTGAAGATGGCGATGGCGTAGTTGGTTCATGAAGTCATTTAAAGTTCTGAACTACGCCATCGCCATCTTCAGGGCACGGTAGGAACTGAAAAGATGGTTTAGTCTTTTCAGTTCCTATCTTGCCCTGAAGATGGCGATGGCGTAGTTGGTTCAAGCAGTCATTTAAAGTTCTGAACTACGCCATCGCCATCTTCAGGGCAAGGTAAGAACTGAAAAGATGGTTTAGTCTTTTCAGTTCCTATCTTGCCCTGAAGATGGCGATGGCGTAGTTCTTCGATGAAGTCCACGAGACTGCGATAACCAGCTCAGAGGCGGGATTAGTACTACGTAGATCTACGTGGTTCGGCGCTGAAGGTGTTAAGTCAGTCCCGAGGGTGTCCTTAATAGAGAGGTTTTACTGTACATGGTGTACAATGTATACCAAGAAAGAACTAGCAAACACGTAATATGAAAATTGATGGAACATTTAATTTACAGTGTTATTGTACATGTACATGTATACATTGCTTTATACCCTTCAGCCTTGTGATAGCGGCACAACCTTAATAACAACTCGTTCTCACCCTGAGGGTCAAATGGCCATCTTGACCACTACTTGTGACTGCATCAAGTCAATAGATCGAGAACATACACATAAGCCATGCCAACCATTACATGTACTACAGCATTGACGTCCCCCTACCCCTGCTTTTGGAATCAACTCCACATTCAATGACATGTAAACAAAATCAGTGTACTCAAAACAAGTCCTTCAGAGCACACATCCACAAAAAGAGTCCAAACATGAATCCTCCTGACACATAGCACCAACGATCGAGTCATCTACTTCCAGAATTTCCCTGTCCCTCGTAGTCTGGAAGAGAAGAAACAAAATACATCAATCAGTTGTTGACTTTTTTAGGGTTGTTCAACAAAATGTTGCCATAACTAATTGTAAAGATGGAAGGACCCCAATGCTGTAGTAAAAGGTCACCCTCTCGGTGACATGACTGAGGGTGTAGGCCACTGAGGACACAGATGAAGGGAGTCATGTTCATTGGACACTGATGAAACCCACTATTCTAACAGCTCGGAACTTAGTGTAGAGCACACATGTGTACATTTGATGTCCAGGTGTACTGTGGCCTTTAGCGAGCATGAAAACCATTCCTACACATAAATGTACATGCACTGAAGATGACTACATACCCTTTTGTTTTTGACGACTTCTTGGATGGTTTCTCGGCCTGTAATGAGATCTCACGACTGTCTGTCACCATCTGTTCATCCATGTCTGTCGATTGTGGCGTATTCTTCAATGTTTTCTTAATATTCGCCACCTGCGAAAGGAAGACATAAGCATTTATACACAACCACATGAATCTGTGATGGCAAGTTTGGCTCGGTCCCAGAAAGTGTCACATACCTCATGTTCTATTTTCTCCGTGATCTTATTCTGTTGTTCTTTGTACGTGTTTGCTTTCACTATCTGCTGTTCAATATTGTGTAGGACACTGTCACAGCTATCACACCTGGAGGAAAGATGACACCAGATTAAAATCATTTGTAAACCACAGAAGGTTAAAGGAGGGCGAGGGGGGGGCCACACTCAATCCCAACATCATAATCAAATTAGAGATTCTGTTTAGCTGATCACAAAACAGGAGGTATATTTCCCTCACCATTCTTGTAAGACTCCAACCATCTCCTTCATCGCCTCTGGTCTGATATCTCGACCGAGCGCATAGTCAATCTCGATCTGTTGATTATTCTGGTCCAACTTCCCATGGACAATGTCTGCATATATCACCTCGATTATCACATCCTGCAAAACAATCAGGAGAGATGAGTATCAGAATGGCGTGAAGAACAATCCAAGTCCAGGTGCAATGGGAGATGGTTCAGCAACACTGACAACAGAAGAGCACATGTTCGTGATACGATTCCACAAAATGCAGACTTCCAAGTGGTGACAATACTGATTATTGAAGATGACAGGGAAAGAGACAGCTGCAGGTGGCCAGGCAAATTTGTAAATGTGCAAGATGATTATTGATGTCAAAGATAAAGGTATTCACTTTCAAAGCTAGAATAGAAAATGAAATTAAAGTGCACACTCCAGCTAGCCCTTGACCTACCTCTAACTCTCTTAAGTTCTTGAGGTCTAGTTCCTGAAGCAATACTGAATATGGAATACACTGAAAAGGAAACACCACTTAGCTATTATTTACAGTTGCAGACGTTACATTAGAACCAAAACTAAAATCTGTCAGATGAAGATCTGTACTCAGTGAACGTTTGATGCTCAGATATCAACAAGACATACCTTGGATTTGGTGGCTAAAGATACAATTGTGAGATGTCGGAGTTTATTCAGCTGTGCTGGCGTCAATTCTGGAAGAGTAGCTTTATTTTCTGAAAGTAGAATATGAGGTAGTTCCAACAGTTGTAAATTGCGTGAGTCATACTGATCCCATCCACGTAGCCAATTGTGAATCATGTTGATACAGCAACACGGTCTCAACTTTCACTTCAACTGATTTTCAATCTTACCAATGTAATCATTGTAAGTCCCATATGCAAAGACATTCAGCAAGTTGAAATATGAGGCATGAGGTCCTTCGCTTAGTTCCTGAATATTTGGCATGTCCAGTAGTTCTCCGAAGACATAAACCCCTGGTGCTTCTAATGCTTGTTTGATGACTGTCACAGCTGCTGCTCCTTTCGCTGCCTTTGAGAGAAGCACAAACTGCTCTAACGGATTGGATGGGGCCGTTTTCTCAGTCGCCATATTTGCAGATTCTGAAATAAGGACTAGATGTGACATGATGATGATGTGTCAAAAGCTCTCTCATAATGACTAACGTAACAAGATGATATATGGGTATACAGAGGGACAGAGTGTACATAATGTACAGAGCTACTACTGTCCGGCTATAGGCAGGCCAAAGTAAGTTGTTAGGCTAATTTTTCCATTTTTCATCGACAACTTTCAACTATAATTTACGTTTTCAAAGGTCCCTGTATCACAATACCAACAAAAGTGTATACTTTTGAATTACCTGTTACTTGTTATGATGAAATTATTCGCTATACAATCAGATTTCAACTTGAATAGTAGAAAAATCAGAATTTACTAAAAGAGTTTATCCAGATTCTCAAACTTTGACGGTCATCCGAAACAGCGTTAGCCAGCGTCCACCAGCGCCCACCAGCGTCCACCAGGTTTAAAGTCGGGTATATAAAGCCATCAAAATAAAATTTAGTAGGCCCCTAGCCATAAACGTAATAAGTACACCATAAAACACATTTCCTGATCATTTCATGATATTGGGGTGTAAGATAAGGGAGATGCTGTCTAAAATCACAGGGCTCCTGTTTTGGGAAGCCCTGTCATTTCCTCCAAGTCAAACCCAACATGGCCGCCGACTGGGTAGTGGATGCCTGGTACATTTTAGACAACAACTCGCTAATCTAGCACACAAATGTCATGAAACGATCAGGAAATTTGGAAAATGTCCTGCTTATTTCGTTTATGACCATTAGATCTTATTTTGATGACTGAATATGCTTTTAAACCTGGTGGACACTGGTGGACGCTGGTTGACACTGTTTAGTGTGACCAAATGGGAAGCTGCTCATTGATCTTTAAAGCGCGATACGACTCAAATTATAAAATCTAAATTATACGATTAATACAGATTTAAGTAATCGTAATTTATTTTGAATAACACACACATGCTAGTTTTCATCTATAATATTCTAAAAACATGTGAGAGTATAAATTTGAACATTTTAGCCACCAATACAGCCAAAAAACATGGTGGCACAAAACCCGGAAAATGATTTCGAGCAGCCACTAAACTCGTGATTTCATCAAATTGCGTGGTTATTTCATTTGCTAGAACTGATATTCTGAAAGTAAAAAGAAATATGAGTCTTTGGGGTGGAAAAGGTACGCCCTCAATATTGAATTTATATGAAAAAATGTCCATATTTGAAAAAAAATGATGGTGGAAATCAAAATGACTGCACTGCCACTGGCAACTGCACTGTAGTCAGAAAGACATTACCCAATGGGAAGGCCAAGTTGCTGTGGTCTATACTCCATTGGTCTGATGATCACTTCTGGCTTAGTGCTGTAGAGTACAGTACTGCACTGTAGAATACATTACCCATGGGATGGCCAAAGGTCACCAGCTGCTGTGGTCCATACTACTCCATTGGTCCGATGACTTCCAGACCATTCAGTTCAGTGATTCTTTGATTCAGGGATCTGAAGGCATACTTTGGAGTTAGCTCCGATCCAGTGGATTTACCAATCAAAAGTGTTGAATTCCCGGCCTGCCCAAACCATAAGCTTTTAAATGGGGTTATTGCCACTGAGAACATGATTTTTGGAGTGTAACTCAGTGTTGTTACATTTCGACCTGTAATTCTGTTTCTGTATTGCAGGTGCTTCGCCAGATGTAGTGGCGGAGGATTCACGGATCAAGGACAACCTGATAGAGGAGCTGAGCAGAGCTCTGAAGGCTGTAGAGAAAGAACATATTCATTCAGAGGACCCAATCCAAAGGTAGGGTCGACAAGTCTGGCTGATAGAATAAGATACTAAGCTTGACCAAGTTGTACCATACTACAAAGAGACTTGAATTGCCCTTCTCAGGTAATCCAATGGATTGATACCTGCCAAAGTACCTACCTTCTTTTACAAACATACACACATCCTCAGGTGGAAGTTAAGTTGAATACGGCCTCTTGACAGCACATTGTGGAAAGCAGGGTGCAAGTCCATGCTAAATGATGAAGTTCAAAGTCTAATACTTGTCATATGTTTTGTTCTTTGCAGCAGTGACAGTGTTAATGCGATGTGTAATGTTCTGGAAGCAGTCTTCCTTCACGGATTGAAAAGAGGATTCAAGGTAAGAAGAAGAATCCCTCACAAGAGCATCCAAGCTAACACTAACGGTTAAATATGCATGCTTAGTTTTGGAAGAACAGTGCATGAAAATATAGTGTTTCTATTCTATTGAATTTTTTAGTGTTGTCTGTTTTTTAAAACTTTCTTATTTTTGCTTACATTTGAGCCTGAACAACATTGAATTGAGGAGATTTCTTCAATCATCTTCATGGTCTCTTGGCTGATAACTTGTATTGGGCCTACACCATCATGCCTTTCTCCAAGCTCACATTTGATTTCACTGCTTCATGTTGTATTCATGTTCACTGTAGTCTATGCATGCTCTGTGTTTTTGCAGATTTCAAACTTTTTGGGTGGAAATGTGAAGAGCTCAGATGTGGTAGGATGTTGTTACTTTCTGTTGGCATGTTTGCTTCAGTGTGTTCAAAGTGTTCTGCATTGGTTATTTAGCTTGAGAGTCAGAATAGCTTGGCTGACATGCATACCATTAGTGTTATGGTTCAGTTGAGTTGCTTTTCCAAATATTATCACTCTCATGCTTCAATGCCTCTTACATACTTAATTTATAAGAAGTTTATTATAATGTTATGGTGTTGCAGAATGTCATACTCAGCTGGTACATGAACACTCCAAACCACATTTGCCATTCTTTTCAATGACAGTTATGATACTGTAGTTCCAACTTTGGCCAGTACCATGTGTATAATATGAACAAGTCGGGCATTTTGTCATGAAACCAAAACGATGATGGAACCCACGTGGAGATTGACACATCTTCTCACTTAAAAGCTGAAATGAGCAACCTTGCATATATCGTATGACGAAAAGTTGACAAATAATATTTCTCTTTCAGAATTTCTGGGGTTTCCTTGTGAAGTGCACCCATAAAGATGTTGTGTCTCAGCTGAACCATCTCGGACAAATCACCACAGAAGTTGGATTCTGCAGGGTAGGTGAAAAGACTGACATTCATTTCTATTGACACATACAAGTGTCAAAATGCTCCAAGTGAGGGCTGAAGCCAACTGTAGTTTTGCTGTGATGGCCACCACCACATTAACCACTCTTGTGGAATTAGTCAATGGAAGTCTGTTCAATGGTCAATATGGTGTCATTCTTGAACCTGAAGCTGACGTGTGTCTTTGTTTCCAGGCTTGGATTCGTATGGCAATCAATGATGGTTTGATCGAGAGTTACCTCGATGCTATGCTGGCAGACGCCGCTACTCTCAAGTAAGTTGTTGTTTATTCATGGGATGGATTTGAATCCGTGACCTCTCATGTAGGAGACCAGCACTTTTCCACTATGCCAGGGAACTCCCTGAATCCCTGGCCGAGCAAACACCCAAAAAACGTTTACAAACTCTCAAACTGTCTTCTCTTTAGGACATACTACAGAAACCCATCTTTCCTCCGCGACGCTGAGAAACCAGGAATCCTGAAAACCTACCTCCAAGGTCTGTCCAACTTCATGTTTCAACTGTCCTACAACTCGAGTGTGTTGAACATGTGGCCAAACATCTCGCTGATGTTGTCCGGCCTGCTTGATCCTCGGGGGGTGCCATCTGCTGTCGTTGCATCAAAGAGTGGTAAATATTCATAAAAAAGTCTCATCATTTTTAGAATTTGAAAAACTCTTTTTGTTGCCGTAGTAAATGTAATTTGGGCTTAAAAATACTGAAATTTTCATGAAAAAATCAAGAAAAAAGATCAGTTAATCAAATTAACTTTTATTTTGGGAAATTCAACAACGGAATCTGTGTGGTTTGTATATCACATTGACGTCATCCTTTATACATTCAAATAGAAAAACAACATGATACTGTCCTTTTTAAGGTTCTCAAATATCAATATTGTTAAACTTTCAGATTCTGCCATTGTAAGAAAGACATCATCAGCAGAGATAATTGGCACTGAGCCAGTCAAGGCACGTTCCACGTCTTCCAAAAACATCAAACAGGCAACGCTCCAACCAATCCAAGGTCAAGATCATTTTGATTCACCTTATCATTCGGACTTATCCAATCATAGCAGCAGAGAACAGACAGCAGAACCCAGCACACCTCATAATACACCTTATGACCCGTCATTGCTGAATACACGTGATTCAGATGTTATACAAAAGATGGCGCTGCTGGCAGATAATGGTGCTAAGACAGATGACCTCAACGTTGATGTTGTTCCTGGGACACCGCCAAACACTCCTTATGATCCGTCGTTGTTGAAGACGAAGGATGCAGACGAGATCAAATTGTTAACAGTCGAGACGGAGAGGGCCGTTAAAGGTGGCGCTACCCGCAAGGCCATGAAGAAAAAACGAAAGAAAAAAGAGAAATCTCATGAGAAGGTAGACCTGTTGAGGGGTGAGGATAGGTTGGTGGGCTCGGGTTCTATGCCAGGTCCCCCGCCTAATTCGCCATTTGATCATTCTATGCTGCATTCAGATAATATCGATGACATTCGTAAGATGACCATTGAGGTGGAGAAGTTAGGTACATCATCGGGAAGTGATGTAAGCTGCCCAGATGATGAAAGGAGAAGGAATCTCCACGATTCAGATGGCTTAGGAAAGCAGAGCAGTGGATCAGGCAGTTCTGTTAATTCGACGAATGTGTACAGGTTTCGAGAGAGGCGTAAATCTGAGACGAGCGCTTCGATGTCGGATGTTATCGCTAGTCATGTCAAACTGAAGAGTAGTGATGCGAGCAACGGGTCAAAGAAAGCTGTCGATAAAATGCGGGATGCTGTGAGTGGCAGTTTTAACGTGGAGGTGATCATGCCGGAGAACGGTGATGATATTGATGACTTGGAGGCTCATATATACGGCCATGAAGCCATGGAGGATACGACAGATGATGATTTGGCGAGTTTAGGGAACAAGCTCGGCGAGATGGGGGGATGGTCGTCAGCATTTGAACAGTCACAGGAGTATACAGTGAGAGAGAAACCAACCGTTGGAAGTGAGTGATGTCATGAGTTCTGGTTTGTTTTGATTCAGATTAGGAGAGTTCTAGTCGTCAACTGATCATTGGACTTGATCTTGTTTCTTGCTTAGATTATGTCAGATTACCGATGTTGGTGAAGGAATCGCAGGCCTATGGAGTGAGTCCATCGCAGGCTGTACAGTTTGAGACAGAAACCAATGATTTTGTTTCAGAGTTTCTTATGATTTCTCTATATTTTCCAGAAGAAACATACGACTCACTTCTCCAGAATTACGAGCCGTCTTCCTCATCAGTCTCAACGTCTGCTACTGTGAGCCAGGTGATCAGTCATCTGTCAGACGAGCAGACGTCAATGATGTCAGAGGAACAGATCCAGGATGATATGGTGAGTGGTTAGAATCATCAAGTTTTTGAAAGACAACAATGCCTTCGGGTTTTACATCGCTGACAGTTGATTTCCTGAGATGGCTGAAGCAAGTTTTGGCTTTTGACTTCAAATGTCATCTTGAGGCTAATGGACACTGTGAAACACTGCAAGAAGATGCAAGGTCATGAACATAACTCAAAATCCGTGGGTTGTGGGTGGAATGCTGGCCCTGCCATACTGGTTTGTAACCCCAAGCAAGTTACCTTTCCTTAATTCTTGTGCATTCTCAGTCATTTCATCCATTGAATGAGAAAGAACTTTTGAATAAATCAAAAGAGTAACAGTTAAGATACCAACTTTAGTTGCAGAGTCGATATTATACAACTGGTTTGCTACGTCGCAGAACAAAGGTTTGAATGAGATAGCTTGTGTATTTTATTGAACCTTGTGAATATGTGTTTGTAACCTTGTCCGTCCCTGGCTGCCAACAGAGCATCCTTAGTCTTCCCCTCTAGTCCATTGTACCTGTAGGTTACCATGGTTACCGTGTGTAGAGACAGCAACGTGTAGCTAGTCAGATTTCTTGTTGTGAAGTGACTACTATAGTGATCCCGTATATCTCTATTTCTTATTTGGTACAGTAAATTGACAATGTTTTCTTGTTGATTTCATGTGATTTTCAGACCATTTTCACCTGATTTATATTCATTAAGTCACCACCATCATCGACAGACTTCTTTGACAGCGATATATCTAAGAACTGTTTGAAAAACTAATGTAGGTTTATATTCCTGTGGCGGAGGGTGCATCATTGAGTCCAATCTATCCATGGTTTCAATCTTTGGCTGTTGATGATTCTTTCAGTGTCAGTTGTTTATCATTGTATTACATGAGGTAAATGTGTATTTCAAGAGGTAAACATGTATTTCATAAGGTAAACATGTATTTCAATGTGTCTTGTCTCTGCCTTTTCAAGCAAGACCAAGTGATTGATGTCAGCAGTGAGTATGAGGTTATCCCCAAGGATGCCTCGATCACCTCTGACCAGGCCAACATGGTAAGTTGTTTGTTTCTCCGTGTTACGGGGAGGATCCAGCGGTCGGGAAAACAAGGTGATGGACAGAGCATTCCTGGCGATGTCAACTTTTGGATAAACAATATCCACCATAAACGATAGCATGAGAAAGTGCATGTTGTGCTGGATCCCCCCCCCCTGGTGTTGATAGCTTTATAGCTGTCTCTGCTCTTATCACTGTCTTACGGTTTCATTCACTGCATGTAGCATTCATAACCTTACTCGCCTCATGTAAATTCTTGTAATCATGTGTTTTGAACTGACTTTACATTTCATAATGTGAATCTATTGATTGGCTAAACAATGGTGGACAAAGGCATTAGCTTACCTTTACAATACAACAAACCCAAGCCCTCCTATTCTAGTGTTCAAGCAGTATAATGATGTACATTTATAAGAATGCATGTACACATAAGCATGCATGGCCACTTGTGTGGTTTCTATTGTACTTATGACATCTTATTTATAAACCTGAACTGATACCTTTGTCCTCCGTCACTACTGCTGTGCTTCACTACCATTAACATAATTCCATAATAAACACAATAACTGGCAGCCAGTTTGCTAAAGCATAAACCCAAGTTTATTTATCTCCTAAACTTCATATGTTTCAGAATGTATTCTCTCTTACGATGATGGTGGTGGCTATTTGAATGTTCAGTTCTGGTATAACTGACTCTTGAATGAAATAGAACATTAATAATTTAATCAACAACCAAATAATTTCTGCTACAACCTTTCAGATGTTCCTGCACATTCACAATCATAGAATCCCTAACCCAGGCCCTAACCCAGGCCCTAACCCTGGCCTCGACCCAACCCCTCGTCGCACTATCTTTCTCTGTGTCTAAACATCATTAGCCAATGCTTAACCCACTTTGTCATGTTAGTGTTAGACTGTTCACTAAATGTGCTCATCCTCTGATCAAACTGCCATGACTACTGTGGGTATTGGTGGTCAAACTGCCATGACTACTGTGGGTATTGGTGGTCAAACTGCCATGACTACTGTGGGTATTGGTGGTCAAATTGCTGCCTGTTGGGGTAACTATCATGTCAAACTGTAAAAACTTGTGGTGCTTACCACTTGCAGCTCTTTAAGATATCAAGATTGAACAAAACTTATCATCTGCCAACCAGAAACTGAAAGTAAACAGACCCCCCATCTGAATACCAAACTGTTCATTGCAAACCAGCAAAATCTGCTTGAAACTCATGTAACGAGACGACACCTTTAATGTAGAAACCGTTAGAGTCACAGCGGAGAAGGTGTGTTGACTTAAAAAGACCGAAAGTCGAATTAGTGGCATTTGCTTCTAAAATCTTTATACAGGAATCGGCTTTTCACTGTGGTTAATTTTCGTCTCTAATTTCCAGAAAACGCAAGGCATGCTGTCCATAATCAGTGATATTTGTAATGAACAAGGCCTCGATGTGCAGAACTTCCAATGTCAAGGCTGCATGAAACCTATAGGATTAAGTAAGTGGTTTGTCATGGTTCAAACCTTGCTCAGAGTAATTTCTCGTCTCCAGAAAACATTCTTAGGTTTTGTGGAGCAGCTGAAGTGTTCATTTGAACGCGACCATTGTGAGCCAAGAAGCAGACTCGGCCAGGAGTTGAACCCACTTCCTCTTGATCATGAGGTTGATACACTAACACTACACCACTGAGTCCACAATGGTCTTGGATTACCAGTATCAGCAAAGAAATCAAGTTAACCCATTCTCAGACAAACAATGCTTGACGCTCTGGTGAACATTCACTACTAACAAAGCCATAGTACTTTACAGTCTGGTTGTCTGAGCATGCTCATTATACAGAGTGAAATACACCGGCTGCTCATAGTGCTGTGAGGCCATTTAGAATCTATACCAACATTGGATGTTAACTTACATATTTTCATTCCTTTGACCAGTCTATGGGAAGTGCCGCGTGTGTACGTATGATGGCTGTTACTACTGCCTCGAGTGTCATGACAATGACGAGTATTACATTCCCTCGAGGATCGTGCATAACTGGGACTTCAGGAAACACAAAGGTAATTCAGAATCAATGATTTGTCCCAGCTAATCATCCTCTTCTGCATTCTATGTTGGACACTCCTGTTTTAGTTATCAAGTTGTTTACCTGTCATCATGATCCTGGTATCCACATACATACATATACCTGGTCAATGAATTGCTGGTCCAAGATATGGGTTCCAGTGCCCTCTGGCTGCTGAGTGCATAAATGTTTAGATGTCCACTGAGTGAACCAGGACAACTTTGAGTTGAAGGACTCTGCTGTGCTATCAGTCTTGTGATTAGCTGCAGTCTTTCTATTTTGTGTTCATTTGACCAATTTCTATGTTTGTATTCTTCAGTTTCAAAAGACAACAAATGTTTCCTGATCCAAGTGCAGGAGGAACCGGTATTGAACCTGAGGAGAATTAACCCTTTACTCTATGAACACGTTGAGGAGATGATGGAAGTCTATGTAAGTTTGCCAATGAATCATGTGGCTGCTCCTAACCTATAAGGGGGAAGGAACCATGGCATTCGAGTTGTCTCTCCATCACATGTGGACATGGTCTTAGCCTGCACCGAACTTAATGACCTCAGATATAACACCGATGTTTAACCCTCTCTGCCACTCTGACGGCCCATTAGCACAACTTTTATCATTTTGAGATTAATAAGTTGACTATTTTTCTCCAGGTCATTCGGCAACAGCTCCGCTACCTTAAATCATACTTGTTCACATGTAAACAATCAGTAGCAGACGACTTCAGGAAGAAGGTGTGGCCCAAGGAATACCTCTTTGAACATATTCATCTCTACTCTTTGGCTGTGAGTACTTCCTGTAGACTTGAGCCTCTTTCATTTTGACCAGTTGCTCAGTGAACTGCCTTGGTTTAAACATTTAGGTTTGCAATGTTTGTTGAGACAACCTGTTGTGTTTGACAGCAGTTCAATCAAATGCGTAGTCACGTCTGGTTTATAAAAGCAGTAGTTGACTCGAGTTCCCACTTATCCCCCAGACTTTGACTCGAGTTCCCACTTATCCCCCAGACTTTGAATCTCTAGTCCGTGTGTGGCCATTGTTCTACTTATTTTCTGAGATCACTGTTTGCTTTCAGGATCTGTTACAAGTGTTCACAGGTCAGTTAGCCAGCATCCTTAAGAAGGTGGTGAAACATGCCGCCAAGCATGTCTACAGCTGCTCACTCTGCAGTCAGAAGGGATTCTTCTGTGAAATCTGTGATAATCCGAAAGTCATCTACCCATTTGAGGTGGAAACTACTGTTCAGGTAACTAAAGAAAGCATGATGTATGTGGTGGGGTGACATACTGCTCAAGGTGTTTGATTCCAGACAGCGTTAAGTAAAGATCTCACCTCTTCTTATATCATTGAATGTCTGTGACTGATGCAACGTTACCTGATATTCCAAATAATTGGGGTATAGATTGTTCATTCTTGTTCTTGCTATCGTAAGGCCCCTGCCACTGTGTATGGTAAATGTTCACCTAACTGACTGGCTGGTCCCCTGCCTTGTCCTGCGTTGCCATTCGATCCTTCAACCTTGGCTTGTCAGTAGTTCCATTTCATCGTTAGATCTCTTTCTCTGACTTGACCTTGACGTTGACCTTTCCAGTGTTTACGTTGTAAAGCTGTCTACCATAAAGAGTGTAAAACAGATATGAAGCCATGTCCGAAGTGTCAACGACGGCTCTCACGGAAAAGTACAGCAGGGATTTCCGACCTGAAGACGCCTGATGGGATCGACTTCGCATGTGTCCCTGGGGAGGAGAATGTTGAGCCAAGCTGAGGAGATACACAGTCAACCAATAATGCTATTCTAGTGGGGTTTATTTCTGTTGGCAATTAACTGTGGGAATGTCCAGCATTGCAATACCTGGGTATTATGCGTCAGTTTTAGGTTATGTCAGTCCAGTATTTTGAAAATGATTAGCCCCTAATGACTGTAGAAACTAAATTGTACTCGCATGTGACACTACAGTATTCCTATTGTAAATGATCTCGCTAGTTGACACTTATAAATGTATTTGTATCCCAGAGCCTTGTCTCTATTTCCTGCTCTATTCCCAGTATTGCTGCATCTCTGCCAATAACTTTAGACACATCCTCCTGCAAACAGGGCCTACCACACGATTTCTCCTTACGCATAGCATGTATCGAGTGATATGGTTAGATATTGTCAGGATGCTGTCGACATGGTGCTCATTTTATATCATAATTCCAGTCTATCCTATTATATTCAAGTCATCAGATGTAATGTTTAACAAATGTTTTAATACAATCTCTAAATATGCAGCACCGGTAATGATCAGGTGAATATTTTAATTGGCTGTTAACATGACAGTCATGGGAGGCTCCGTTTTGATTTTCCTTTTATTCTGACAACTTGTTTACGTTGTACAAATGAGTATGAAAAGTTTGTTATAATCTTTATACCAAATAAATGAAATGAATCTGTTTTAAATGTAGTTGGGGTTGTTGTGTTCTACTGCACAGTTGTATTATGACTTTCAACAGACAGAGCTATTGTGATATCTGAATCTACATGTATGGTGGAATCTGATGTCACCGTGCCACAGACGGTGATTCCATGACATCATTCAGATCGTGGAAGTGCTGCCACAAGGAGGCAGCCAATGCCATTGAATGCGTCGGAGTGGTCAATGACCACACCCAGCTGTCACTGGCACTATCAAGCACCTCTAAATGGTGTCAACGCTGCATCCTGGTCGTAAACAAGGATGTCTGCCAAGTTGGCTTTGATCATGGCAGATTGCAGTGTTCTGCTCAGAATTACTGAACCTAACGTCCAGGCATGTCATCTCATGCAGTGGGTTGTCCTGCTATTAACTGCCAAAACTAAGAGGCAAGGTTTGAGCCGCTGGTCTCAATACTTGTCTGTCACGGATTCTGACGGATATCCTCAGTGGTTTGACTTTCTGACAAGTGTGGCCAGACACGTAGTTTGCATGAGATGGTGGGGGTATCGAGGTCAGTGTGGTCTGCAGCTCCTTCCCAAAGTAAGAAGACAACAACAGGAACCAAAGAAGGTGTTTCGACAACAACTTGAAATAGATATCAACACCAGGCTTTGTAAAACAATTCATCTATTTACACAATGTATCTATACACAAAATATACCACACACTTTTGATCCGGTAGCATATCTACAAGGTTTTCTAGTGAAATATTCTTTAATGCAAAAAAACTTTCAAGTAGCACTTAGAAAAGCAAAGCAATGATCAATAGTCCTCTCTATTTTGGAACAGGTCAAGGTGAAATGATTTCAACAGGCTCACATGTATTATTGCCCAAGTGGTTTGACTAGAACATGTTTGTATGGTTCCAAAGTTGAGGCTCCACACCTGTGCTTGATAAGTCGTTAACCTCAAACTCTCAATTATTATTATGCATGGTTGTTAACACCTTCACGGCCGTTGTTTCACTCCCCAACACCCCACCCCCTCAGATCCTCGTGAAGGTGTTAAGAGTAAGGCTCTATGTCTGTAAACACCTTTTGGCCCTTCCCTGTTAACCTTGACCATGTAGGCTGTCCAAGTGTTGCAGTCACAAACATGGATTAGTAAGAAGTTGTCACCGATGCCCTGCTCATGTTTACAACTGCAGATATGGTTTATAATCATTGAATGATGGTCACATCGACAGACACTGTCCAAATTATAGTCTTATCGAGAAAGTTATGAATTCCCGTCTACACCCATTAAAGCGCACACGTTTTTTTGTTATAAATTGTTACACACGACAAGCCGAAGGTCAAATTGGCCACGAGACTCTAAAACTAATAATGATGATGATGATGATGAAAATGTTTATTTGTATTTCTGTTGACCGCTGGCTATCTCTGCATCACTGACTGTGTTTGGGTTGACTGGGATTCGGATGGTGAACTGAAATGAAGAATCAAAATGAACTGAAATGAACAAGCAAACAGCCATCGAAACAAGTCGCCAAGATCAGAAAATGCTTCTCAAAGAATATTTGCCAAGATTTGCTCCTTCACTGCCACATGATCCTTTCTTGTGTCTAAGCATGCTCTACCTACCTATCACTTTCTTCACTGCCATATTCAGGCCCCAAGATCCGCTCTCGCGCCTTGGCATACTCTGCTTGTCTTTCTTCAAGTGATTTGACTTGTACTTTTCTGTTCCTGGAATTGTAATATATGTAGAGTGAGCTGGTTTGTTGTTGATTTGAATCATGGTATTACAAGGAAATGAAGTCCCAGTCTGAACTCTATGCAATGTATCTACTTACTCAGCACCTTGATAACCATTCTCATTGACTTGTCTTTTTAATATTTTTACTTGTGGCTGATACTGTGTTCTCGTACTGTCCTCAACAACCGGCCCACTACCAGAAGTCCTCCTGAAATTTACAGAATCGAGAATTGATTTTCAGATCGTAAAAAAGCTGGCAGGATGATGTCGAAGCCATGAAGGGTCAAGATTGACTGAATCCTTGGCCAATGGCTTGCTTGGACTTCGCCATCTGTGCAATCAGCATTGCTCCTTCCTTGTCAATAGAAATGATTTCTACCTCAAAACATCACTTTAAGTTCTCCTCACCTGTTTGTCTCATCTTTATCAGCAGTAGACCTTAATTCCTCAAGCCTCTTGTCAAGTTCCTAAAAAATGAAAAAGAATAGGCACTTGCTGAAGTTACGAAGATACGAAGTTGGACATCAAAATAAAACCACTTCTCATTCACAGATTGGTAAAAACCAAACTTTCTTCGAATGCATATAAAGATGTTATTTGTCAGATACAAAACTTATCATCATCACCCACCCCTGTGTCTTCTAAATCTTCCCAATCCTCCAAAATTTCGTCGTCATTTTCATTTTTACCATCATCCGCCATCTTGAAGATTGTGTATGTGCAGCTGTAACGTTTTTTGCTTCAACCATATGTGACAGATTCAGATGCGGGTGTTACAACTACCCGATGTTTTCATGAACTATATGTAGGGTAGGGTGCGGTCGCGCAAGAGATTGCAGAATAGTTATTTCGAAAGAGCCTTTGCCATGTTCTCAAAACCAATAAATCATGAGTTTTACGGCCCCAAATGCATTAATCCTTCTCTCGTTGTCTGGTTGTGACATTGTCCTAACTTCGACCCAGAATTGTCGTCCGGCTGTGCCCGTTGTACAGGCAGACCAAGCTGCGCTATGGTCATCAGAATGGTGGACAGCCGAGGGTATGTCTGCTGGTCATGGTCTTCATCAGTTAGATGGATTCACCGGTCCAAGGTTCAGCCACCAGTAGCATATTGACCATCCTGAGATCAGGTTTTTGCTATACTCCTACCACCTATACAATATCGAGAGGCGGGGTATATTCAAAACCACTGATTACGTCAGGATGCATATTGACTGAACAACAAGTACGACATCTATAACATGAATAATTTATTCCATTTACTCATTACATTATAACTAATTGAACCGAATTTCAGTTTGGTTATCACGATCATCGTTATTACATTTCGTCATCGTCAATTACGTGGACGCTGCTAAAGTCAGCAGCATAGCCATGCAACGTGACGCCCATTTTGCTTCATCAGAGATTCAAAGAGGTTATCAATATTATCACAATGTTGCTTTTAGGGCGACGACCGAGTGATTATTGTGGCTGTTTCTACTACATATTTATTACTCCAGCGGGTTGGATTTGCAGTTTTGACTTCTCCCAAAGTCCCCGGTAAAGTCCACAGAGAACACCTTCATATTTGCCCGTGATCAGATGAGCAGTAAAACCTCAGTCCTGTTTTGTTTCACCAAATGTATCATAACTGGGTTTCTCCTCCTTACTCGCCGCGATGCCCGAGACACCGTCTTCAGAATTGTAGGAGATCGCTGTTGTTTCTGCCGCCACCTCCACGTTCTCCTTGCTGTGATGAACACCGTAACCGAAGTAGATTACAAATCCTGGAAAACGAGAACATGAAATAGGATAGAAAAAGGCAGAGTGAGAAAATCTGGAGAGCCAGAGAGTTCAATTGCCTTGCAGTGATTGTTCACAAGCTTTCGGCGACATGCTTCATTAGAGCTCACTCCCAAGGGTCACATTTGTGAAGGAGAACCTACCTACTGCCATCCAGACACCAAACCGTATCCAGGCCATTGTTGATAGGTTAGCCAGTAGCATGATGTTAGCAAACATACTCAAGGCTGGAAGGAACGGCACCAGGGGCATCTGAAAAAGTGAAAAAGATAAGATCGTACTGTTAGCTGTTATCTGGAGTAAAGGGATAAATGAAGCATGATGAAAAGGAATCGTGACCTAAGACAACCTGGGGGCGTATTTCATGGAAACAACCGATTTTACTGAATGATAGCCGTCAGTGACCATTGGTCTCTCTAGCCATATACCTTAATCCATGTCCAACTAAATCTACTCTTCCCCTCACCTTGAACATGTACAATATGCTTACCATCAATCACGTGCAACATTAAAACAGAGTTCACGCGACATGCAAAACATCAACATGCCATGAAACAGAAGATTTAAGGCAGGGTGTCCCAAAAAGAAAACATCTGACAGACAGAGGTTAACTTCAGTCTATTTTTAGTTTTCTTTATGGGACACCCCGTAGAGAAGCTACTGGGAATTCGGAAGCACAGTACGACAGGTTGCTGTAACATTTTAGTTGTTATGGCTAGAGACAAGATGACGGAGAGTTGTAAAGAATGAAAGAGGAAAAGGCAGCCTGGTGTCCGATCCGACGACAATGGCGCAGGATCGGGTAGCAGTCTGAGGGAAGGTTCGACTTTCCTTGCCAGAGATGAAAATATCCGATTGGAGAAACGAGATTGCAGATGTTCAAACCAAAAACACTCGCATTGAAAATGTCAGAGAGGTGGAGATGTAGGTGGTTAGTGGCACCCAAGAAGGAACACACGATACATATTGATGAAGTACACAAGTTCTACGACCCACCTGGAATGTAAGGAAACTGTCATTCTGCACGTGCATTAAGATGGAACCAAAGGTCAACACCAGGATAAAGCACAACCCGATTAGTATCAGTATCAGCCACCAGGAGGAGTTCTTTAGGTCCTGCAATCCAGCGATTATCAAGATGGCGATGGCGAACATTAGGACGGCCATGATGGCCACTGCCAGAGTCACTGCTTTGCCAGGGGCAAATGTTCTGAGGATTGGCACATCCTTGAACTGTTGTTTCAACCTCCCAAAGTCTTCTCCCCTTTCTAACTCTATCAGCTTATCTTTGTATGATTCAGCGTCTTTGTTGAAAGTGTTCGAGTCGGCGTCTGGGTCTTTGATCTTAAACTGACAGTCTTCGATCCCCTGGTAACGTAGGACGATGACACAAGCTGATACAACTGTCACTGCCATAAGCGTACCCAAGGAGACGAACTCGGCTAGGGTTGCTAAGTCCAGTATGACCGCCAGGATGCCAGCAAGGATGGAGAAAACAAGGATCGCCACCATGGGTGTTTTTCTGGTAGGATGTATGTAGGAGAGGAAATCGAACAATAAACCGTCACTTGCCATAGCCCAAGCACTCCGCGGCACTGCGTACAAGTTCCCAAGAGTAGTTCCCGTAATTGCCACAAGGGCGCCAACTGTCACAACTATTTCCGCCCATCCGAAACCGAGGTCGCGAAACGCGACGGAAAATGCTGCGGCTGGGTCAATGTCGTAATACGGCACCATGAGAGTTAGCGCAGATGACATCAACACGTACATTATCATCACGATGGACATAGCGAGTCCATTTGCGATAGGGATTGCCTTGGCCGGATTCTCCGCCTCCTCCCCAGCGATGGCGATCCCATCAAACCCGACATACCCGTAAAAGCACATGGCCGCACCACTGATCACACCCCCAAAACCAAACGGTAGGAAACCGCCGTGATCTTTGTTGGTCCAATTTTTTAAATCTGCGTTATAGAACCCCACCCCTACGATCAGCACAGTTATAGCCATGTTCAAAACTGCTATGAAACTGTTAAAGTTCATGCTAACTTTCGCACCTAAAGCAACAAATATTGCCAGTACTATGATGATTGCGAGCGCAAGGAAGTCTTGGTATTCTGCCAGACCTGTCATGTTCATACCACCAATGTAGGTCAATGTGAAGTTTTTGACTGCACCGTTGGATATCGCGTCAATCGACCCACCCCACGCACGCGCAGTACTAGCCGCGCCGATGCAATGTTCCAATAATATGTTCCATCCGATCACGAACGCTAAGAACTCTCCGACAGTGACATAAGCGTAGGTGTAGGAGGACCCCGCCTTCGGAACTCGAGCGCCAAACTCTGCGTAGCACAACGCGGAAAGGAAAGCGATCAACCCGGCGATAAAGTACGAGAGGAATGTTGCGGGCCCCGCCCGGTTCTTGGCGACAGTCCCTGTCAGGACGTACACTCCCGCACCAGCCATCTGCCCAACTCCGAAGAAGGCGAGATGGACCGCTGACAGGCATCGTTTGAGCGGCGTCTTCATGATATCGGCCTCTAAGGTCTTGGTCCTTGTCAGGCTCTTCCAGGCCTTGATCGAGAGGTCCTCGCACCTGCTGCGACATGACGTCATCATAGGTTCTGCAAAGAGAAAACATGACGAGAACCTGTAGACGGGAGTTAACATACTTTGGGCTACGGCTCTAATCTTTGGTATGGTGTAGCCGTTCATTGTCTGTTGTGCCTGTGGTGGTGAAAATATTGTAAGCTAACTTCATCAAAGGGGAATGAATGGTCGTAATTCGATAGAGATCTTGAAATCACTCTGCGGCTCTCCCCTTTTAGACTTTGTTGAAGATTTACATTACCTTAAGTGACCATGTTCCAGGTCTATATGCCTATATGTGCGAACGACTTGCTTCCCGATCTTGGAATGGTCAACAACGCGCAAACGACGGACGACGCGTCAAAATGACGACGTCGAGAACAATGAAGCCATTTTGCCCCTGAACGCCGTATCGTATACCAGTGACAAATTGGGGTTACATTTTTCCTTACTTTACTTTACATCTAACGACAAGCGATCTTGATCTGTCTGTTAATTTCACTTTGAAACTGAAAGCTGATGCACCAAGTGCTGAAGCGAAGGTCGCATAGCACGTGCGTTGACAACACGGATACTACCCAATAACTTGCATGATCAATAAGAAGGGATGGCCTAAGTTTGCCACATTGATACTCACTTTCACTTCTGACGATAGGATTTGTCGGACTCCTTCGCCGTAAACTAAACTTTACTCGCCGTGAAGCAGAAGACTATCACTATTCGCAGACGACACAATTACCACGTCAAAAGTAACAATCCAAAGAGGAATTATTGAATTCGTCCGACCAGTGGTTGAATATTTTGATTTCTGGTGATCGTGTTGTTCCAACTTTGAACACCAACTGCTATCTCCTCGCTCGCTCGCTCGTTCAACCCCCGAGACGTTCCACCAAAATGCTGACAAAAATATGAACAACCGATTAGTGGACGCCCCCAGTATATCTCATGTCCATTCCAATCGCGTATGATTTGATGTAACTTGTTCATGAATTAATATTGATTTGCCGGTCGGTACATACCCAACAGGTGTTTTAACACTCAGCTTCAGACAGCAGCATATTGGTCTCGAGAGAATAAAATCATAGGCCTTTCTAGTGAACATGCAGGTATTGTTTGGAAATTCATAATGTGCTCTCGTTTGAATAGCACCTTTGACACGCACTGCCGTGTTAATAAATGAACGCTGATTGATGAAGCGCAAAATCAAACTGAAGCTGTCGTCTCAAGTGATTCAAAAACCAAAAACGGAATTATGCTGGTAGTGGTAAAATCAACATTCACCTGTGAAACGCTCCGTCACTGGATGGTCATGGAAGTTACCAATGCAGGTCAACGGCAGGTGCTCGAATCCGTCTGGTTTAAAGGGAGTGCGCGGAACCTTCATCTGTCGTTCATCCTCTTCTTTAGCTAAAAATGGTGCTGTGGTTTTCAGAAGTGTGTCACACGATTTTCCTGATAAAATTTTCTGACATTAAATTCGTATGCAGCTTATGAATAGCTGACAGCATGAAGACCACACACAGCTGACAGCTATAATCTTTGCTTTGACTGAATTCCATCAGATATGGCCGAACCAAGAGTACCAAACCATGTTGATCGATGTTACATAAAACCCGGTCTATTTGGTCGCAATAAGGCATACCAGTATTGATATTCACACGTCACGCGAACCAGCAGTTTGTTCACACTAACCGGTCAGTTATGTCTAAGCTGAGGTTATCGCATTCAAGAATTAGAATACCAGTACATGTATATACTATACAAAACCATCATAGCCAAATTTGATGTTGTAGTCATAGTGTATCATCCCTAATGAAGCCTTGGTATCATCAATAGGCCCGGTACATTCTTCGAACGAGAAAGTTACTTTCACATAGCACCATCAACTCACGCGGGCCAGTTTTCTCAGCGACTGGCTCAGTTTTTGTCGTAACTCACTCTCCAGTGCTATTAAGTTTACGAAATTTACATTAAATGTCCACCGTTTGCACCACTTTTCCGATATTACAGAAAATGGCTCAATTCTTAAGAGCATGCCGGAGACGCAAAATTTGACACTCTTGATTGGACTATACGCCCGAAACTGGTCACACCTTCTGCCGTCTAATTCCCTTCCTGGGTAAATGGAAACCCAGCTGCACAAATGAATCTGATCAACTGTGAGACGAGCAGTTTAAAATACCGTGATTTATGCTTTCACCTGTTTTTTAATGACTAAAAGCCCCATATCAGCTGCAACAGAACAAATACATGTACTTGTCCTTTTTACTTTGCATATATATTGTTTTGTAAGTTGCTCAACCTGACAGATGCTGGTATCGCTGCCTAAGTTTCTTCTCCCCTATGGCCCGTGGCCTGAAGATGCTGACATTACACACAACAAAATGGGCGAACTGCAATCACTGACTAAACTGCGGTCATCCACAGTTGTATAAAAATGTATTCAAAAACACAGTAATAACTACAACAACAGCAACAACCATGCTAAGCATTCCATCCCTGGCACATTCTATGTCACTCTCACGTGACTTTTCTAGTATTTAATCTTATTTCACCAGGACTAAGATCTCTTTTACATCGGCGACTCAAGAGAACAATTGTTTGCCTCATTTCATATCGATACCATCTTTCAACGCGACCCCATGTCCAACAGCTTGCTCTTCCAGCCCATTGTCTTCTTTGTCGTGATTGGCGGAACGTTCGCGCTCCGGCTGGAAAACAACCAATGATTGTCCGCCATCCTGATTGTCATCGGCCACGTATAACTTGCCGTGGTCGTCGATAGAGGCCGCCGTTGGGTGATGTAATCCGCTCTCCTCGTTTATCAGTGTTCGCAGAAACTCGCCGGAGAGAGAATACAAATTGATACGACCGCCTTTCCTTTCAGTTATGGCATTTCTCCCGTGCAGACCTATTATGAGTTGGCCCCGCCCATTCACAGCCAGGGCCGAGGCAGACTGGGCATGGAAGTCCGCCTCCCTGTGTCCCCGTATCCCAGCAATCCGGACAGACCGAAGCTCCTCGAGTGATGATGTCAGAACTCTCATCCAACCATCACGTGAGATCATGACCAACTCACCGGTTGGTGTCGCCACTGCAGTCTGTGGACAGTAATCTGTGGTGACATTAGAGATCTGCTCAAAAGTGTCAAGGTCATAAACGAAGATCTCTCCCCTCCATGTTCTTTTTGTGACGTCTGCTAGGAAAGTATCAATTTCCTTATTTTCTCGACCGTGGAGCTCAAAATTCAAAATTTCCGTCGGGCACGTGACGCAGCGTTTCCTGCGCGTGAGAAGCGGTGAGTTCCCCAACCTTGGTGACAGTTGTGGGGTTGAAGGTCCGGAGTTCGTATCAGGCACGTCAAGCTGATATCTGCGGAGCTTTCGGCTCAGCATCCCAGGCCATAGCTCGGTACTCTTTGACAGCATTGGTGACGAGGGACGGTTAGGGGAGGTGCACCCTGAGGCGAAGGGTCTCGGTGAGGAAGGTGGCTTTGGACTCTGATCGCCCCTTCTGGGTACCGGTGACAACCTAGACAACGATGACTTTGGTGATGTTTCTCCTTTTGGGGAGCCGTGCAGATACGTCCTCAGGTCCTCACTGGAATCAGTCAGCTCACGTGCACCTTCGGTATGAAAGGCAGTGATGACGTAGGCGAAGTTTTCGTTGATGACCAATAGGAGGCCGGTGTGGTTCTCTCCGACTCTACACAACTGTTTCTCATTGAAGAGGTCCCAGGACAAGACCCAGATTTCATCAAACCACGAGTACCAACTGTTGCACACTCCACCCAGGAGACGCCCGCGTTTCTTATCATGGACTAGCTGCGAGATATGCTGCGATTTCATGTGAAATTCTCTTAAGTCGTGATTACCCTTCGCGGAGATCAGCCGACTGGACTTAACCGATTTGTTCCCGCGGTCACACACCACCAATCGGTTTGGTTTCGGGATAATGATGTTTGAAATTTGCGTTGGCTCTGTGTCGGTCTCGCATTTGACACTAGAGGTCAGCATCGGTTCAGATTTGTAACCAATCAGAGTGTGGACCTGTCCGACTAGGTTGTTATGTCTAAGATTTTGTATTATTTCTCTCTGACGTCTGTAGACTATTTCCGTGAAATGCACATTGTCCTCAGACTCTGTCAATTCTCGAACATCACTTGACCGCCATGTGGCTTCATTGGCCCTCAGAAACCCGTACGCAGAAGTGACGTCATTAATATCCGACACATCTCCCAGCAAATCGTGAACACTCTTCAGGTGACCTTTCTTCATCTCGGCCTCCGTCAGATTACCCTCTATGACATCATACTCATTCTGTATACCCTCTTCTTTGACCTTGAACTCCTTTAAAAGGTCACGACGCTGTTTTTCAAGGAGGTTTATCAGCTCGTCTGCCCATGAATTGATATTCTCACGAATTCTCGCAGTTTCCTGAGACCACCCACGACGTTCTCTTTCCGTGTCTAACTTTTTCTCCTCCATGTACAGAATACTATTTCTCAAGGTCATCTCCTTTGTTTTGATATATTCCTCCATGGTCTTCTTGGCAACGCCCAATTCCTTCACATCATGATCAGCATCATGGCAACTGGTACATACTTCACACAGTGATGTATTACACTCTTCACTCAAACAAAAGTTAATAGCCTTTCGATGAGAACATTCCCAACAGAGGGCGCTATCATGCCTCCGGTTGGAGACGAGGTCACAGATGTTATGGTGCCCAATAATGGCCTTGTTCTTGCCGCCGTGATGAGACAGACACTTCTCACATGAATACGTCTCACAATCTATGCAAACGAATCTCGCTCTGACCTGCCGCACTCCATGGTACTTATTCACACCGCAAAAGGCAGCCGTCACACCAACAGCGTTCTTCAGCAGTGCGAACCTTTTCAGCAACGGAGGGACTTCTTTCTTTGAATGCTCCGGATCCAGGAATTCCCGTTGACACAAGCGACAGTCATAGTTCTCGAGCAGACGACACTTTAACCCTTGGATACCGGTGCAGGGGGCGCATATTGTATGGTTGCTCATGCAATGGCAGGCGGTGCCCTCCACCTGGACGACACCACAAATCTGGCAGGACCGTGGTCGGGACTCCATCATCAACTGAAAAAGCAGATGTTGACGTTTAACGCCAATTGTCAGAACACGTTCGATAAAAGAAGAGGAAAAACTATAACGGTGTAGATTTCAAGAAATGTTGCAGGGCTTATTGAGTCGAAGTGCAGAAACGAAAGATTCGGGGTCGTTTCTATGTCTCTGCGCATGAAGAACGGTCACTTAGATCAAACTCGAGTTAGCTTAGCTGGTCTCTCAAAGCATTCTTTGATCTAAGATAGAACTCCCAAACTCGTGTCATGAAACATAATGCTGCAAACGTCCATCATCTGGTAAGGTTACCCAGGCGGCTAATTATCCGGACTTCCATGATGCACCTTGCACAATCTAATATGACTGAGGGTGGAGTGATGTCAGACTCAAGGTGTCAAGGTGACGCGGGGCATTCTGTGAAGTGGTCCGAGACTGGATGAGTCTTCACCATGGCTGCCCGGTTCTCATTCGACCGCTTTCAGAAAGGAAACCAGTCAAGAAGAACCCAACGGCTGTAGTTTTCGTGTTCCCAATATCTAACATGTTCCCTATCAAAAGATGGCGGTAATCTGATAACTGACAATTGCTTACCTTCAGTAAATCCCAGATGTGCTCCTTAGAATGTAGAAATCCAGGTCCAGGACAACCGCTGCATTCTCAGTCTCGACCTTCAAACTGTCGGCGTTTGAAAGTATGGTCAATATTAAGGTACAACAGACAGCCCGCGAAGATCAGCACCATCCGGCCCACCATCATTCGAAATACAATAAGCTCATGTTGACCGGACACATTTTCCCGTTCGATTCTCAAGTTTGTTCGCCTTCCACTAAGTATAAACTAACAACCAATTCTTATGAATTGCAAAGCCTTTAAGAATTCCGTATTTATATATGGAAGTTGTACGTTGCATTTATTGCTTTGATACTTCGTGGCCTACTAACGAGTTAGTCCTTTTGTGGGTTGAACAAATACCTTTGGATATCAGCCCATGATCAGTACCGACACGTGGGTCCGTGATCTCGAGTGACCCGCTCGCATGCGGGGCAGTTCGCCGGGGAATCACGGCCCGAGAACCCGTATCAGCCAACGATCCAAATCATCATTAGGCCCGATTTCGATATTTTATTGGGACAACTTTTAGACTCCCGTATTAAATAACTGTTGGATGACCATATGGAGTGCTATGAAGATGTACATAATGTCAATGTGAGACGCATCCACAGGTTGTCGTTAGGCGGTAACAAGTGTCATGACTTGAAAACAAAAATCCTACCTTTTGTTCCTTGAAAGTTTCTAGACTGTTTACGATCTTACTGCTCCAAGAACTGAAACACTGTCCATATTTCTCATCCAGAGTGTTTCACTTGTAAGTCCAATAATGCCTGCACTTGCTGATGGATAGAAATGATCGGGAATCGATAAGTGAATTGCCACTGGGTATGTGCACCTGCATTAAGGACTCAGCTCTGTACAGTCATATCACATAGTTAGAGCCCAGCTCAAAACGTGTTAAGCCAAGGAGCATGTAGGCCTAGATAAACTCTTGTGAGTATCACCATAAGTTGGCGGAAAGATCTATGACCGTTTTCGCTTGCGTGAAATTATGCCAAATACCATCGGTATAGGAATGGGCCTGTACCAGCTATGAGTTTGTAGGCCTAGGTAAAGGGGTCCCCAAATTAGAGCCTAATTGTTGTACTTAAATTTACCTTGCGGTTAGTCCGATTGTCTTTAGATTGTCAATGATGAATTGTCAGTGATCTGCAAAGTCCTAATCACTTAGCTTTGCAATGGAGGGATACCGTATTGAAGCACGACGACGACTCCACTATCATCATTTGCCATCAGCCTTTTTCAGCAGGTGGGGTTTAGCCTAAGATGGTAAATAAAGGAATGGTGCAAGGCCATCCCCCGGAGCACATCGGTTGCGACATAGAAGGTCGTGTAGGTTTCAGCTATGGCGCCTGTCATTCACCATCTCTCGGGGTCCCCTACCTTTCATGGGAATCCCGAAACTTCGAAGGGTGACAAACATAGTAGTCATATTAATCGAGTGGAAGGCCTTCTTGAAGTCAAGAAGGTAATATGTGAGTGGGAGTTGTTGATCCTGGAAGCCATCCAAGATCCTCAGGAGGATGTGCACTTGCAGAGCAGTAACTTCTTCAATTCCGGAGCCGCCTTGAATTGGTTGCTTCTAAGCAGCTAAAGAGTGGATCGACTTGATCGCGGCCTCTTTTGAGAAGGATTTTGTTTTAGACCTTCAAGTGATGGACATGCGACTGATACAAGTATAGTTGGTCCTCGGGGATGGATTTGCAAACCTGCAGATTGCAAACCCACCTATTATTACAATACAGGTAAAGGGTCGGCAAAGGCATCATCATAATGGATAAGTAAAATTAAAATGCAGGGGGAGCGGATGACTTCCTACGATTGCAAACCCATCTAGACTGCTTGTAACAGCTGGGGTGCTTCTGACAGACGTTAAAACTGAGATGTCAGATAACGGCCATCCCGTATCGACACACCGATCCTGGGTGGTGATCCCGCGTGGCTCGGTATCCATTGTCTTGCGCCGTCACCAGGCACTCGCCAAAGATGGCGAACGAGATTAGGACGTTATCAGAGCAACCATCAGAACATTGGTCCAACATGTTGTAGCTGCCACGACGAGTCTTCTTCCTGTTTCTGAAATCCTGACAACCAATTGCATCTAACCACGCTTTGCATCTATTCCGCGGATTGGCTACGTTTTGGTTTGACATGAAATTTTACCATGGGGTGAGATTATCTCGGAGTTCATCACGTGGCGGAGAATCAGCATACAATCTCGTCTTCAGCAACATTTACGTTCAGAAATACACCAACAGATTGTGAGAGTGAACTGCAGACGTGAATCCGGGGATGAGGTTGCCTTTGGTTTATAATCACTTAACTGGGCGGCAGCCGTCAGAATCATGGTTGACCGCGGCTGGATACAGGTGTTGCTGTTGGCGTCTGCCGGTTTCGCGCTGGTCAGGTGCGATGACGACAAGACGATAGTCAGTGCCCGCATTGATGTAAGTCTGCATTTTCGGGATTAATTATATCACCGACACGTCGTTTCCGATTTTCAACATGACCCATCATAGATTGAATTGGGACATGTAATTCACATATCATTTGGTGAGAAGCGGAGGTTTTCAAATTACCCAGCGCTAACTCGTTTTCGCATAATTACGCATATTGAGAATACCTGTCGACCCTGTCTAATCACAAGCTTTTCTTTCCAGAGTTGCAGCGGGTGACGTCTGAACGGCCTGGAGGATGTTAAAGCATTCGTCCAGGATCAGTTCCGTTTCTAGTATCCTTTGATAGAACAATGACATCAGGCCTCTCCATGCCTTTATCTGTAACCAGAGACGGGGTTAGGGAGTTGTGCCTGATGCGTAACGTTTTTTTAGTGTTTCCGCTTTTTCATGCTCGTGGCCATGCATACACGAGAATCGCCTAACCACTGATTCAGAACCCTGGCAGCACTGGCCCTCTTATTCTACAGGTCTTTTTTTCTCATTTCAATTCGTTTTCATATCATCATCCGTGATAGTAAATTCACTAAGCAGCCATGTCATGCAGCAGCCCATTACCTGGCGGAGAGATGTTGCTGATGATATGGTCAGCAGCTTGGGACAATGGGTCCCGTGGTCTGGGCTCGTGGTGGCAACAGCCTGTTGACACCACGGAATACTATACAGTTGATACAGATTACTGTACGTAATCAAATAAGCTTGGATAACTGATCGTCTAAAAGCAATTGAGAGACAACATGATGAACTACCCTGGAGCTGACAATGTCCCTTCATCAATAACTGTTTGCGACATCTGTCAGCATCGCTGAATGTAAAAAGTGAAATGACATATTTGCACTTTAAACATACCAACTAGAAAATTTGAAGGCGGAGGGCATGTGGTAGTCATACAGAGGGCATACAGTTAGACACAAATCCTGGGAAGGCATGGCCAGTGGGAACACAGGAACTTTACCATCAGTAGCTGGCGTTTATTTTATTTTCGAGACGGCGTAGTCCTTTCTCTCAGGTGAAGTTATCTCAATGTTCGATCTTTCCTTAACCCTCTCCCAGCGAGAATGTGGAGTTCGTCGAGAAATCTGGCGAGGACCCGTTCTTGTTGTTCCTCAACAAAGATGGTGAAACAGTGGAGGTAGGTTGATCGGCAACTTAAAACATCTATTAACGGATTTCTCCCGGGTTTAGGTCAAAATGTGATATTGGCTATGGCAATGGTGAACACTGGCTCTTCTCAATGTCAGTAGGAAAGAGTGAATTCAGTTTGTAGCATCGTTGGTCGCTGCCAAAGGCAGTTTGCGTGGCATTATCTACCAAGTCCTCGCTCGCCTGTACTCATCCCCGGCCTTGTTTCGTCTTCTTCCAGAAACACGCCCTAGAGTTCCTGAAGGGCCCAGCCATTCACACTCTGCTCCGTACCAGAGGTATCAAGAAGCTGGCCAACCCAGGCAAGAAGCCAACGCTAAAGGGTTGGGACAAGCTTTTCGACGCGGAAGGCAATTATATTTTCCCGGACGAACCACCGTCTTCTTCTTGGGACGACAAGCAAGCCCAAGACGATAAAGACGAGTTGTAAGTTCTGGGCGTACATGCCTGGAACAAGGCAGGTTATTCTGTTGTGGAATATGAAAACTTTTGCATATATCGCCACATCCATCATCTGTCATCAGGACCGCTGAGGGGTGACAGCCAGAATAACCTACCGAGTCTTCATTTCAACTTCTCCCTCCCTACCAGAATGTGAGCGTTGACCTCATTGACCTCAATGACCTCTGCCACAAATCCTCCAGCGTCACTGTCTTCTAACAAAATCCTTTCTTCTTTCTAATCATGGTCGTATGATGGCAGCACCCGAAATCTTACAGGGTGTCGCTTGATCCTTTGCTTGTTGTTAGTCAGAAATCAAGTGTTGAGTTGGGATTCAGAGGCTGGGCGGGTTTTAGAAATGAACACATGTAACCCCCATTGTTGCAACGACATTATATGAATATGATATAGATTTTAATAGTTTTGAAATAAACCCACTTTATAATCCTACTGGTTTCTTGTTTCCTTTCTTTAACTACAGAGAGAGACTCGACTCAACTCTGGACGAATACACATCGACTGTTTTGATATCCTCACTCACACAACAGGTGTGAGTCTAATGGTTACGTGTAGTATACACATGTAAACAAAATTCATTTCTAATCCATCGACTGGGGACGCAATAAGCGTCTCAGAAGGGCTTATTGAGAGTCCAATGGGGGGGGGGGGGAGGCTTCCCCCGAACCCGAACTCAAGCCCCTTTTGCCCTTTGCGGAGTTAGAGCCACCAATAGTATTATTCTGTGTCTTGTACGCTGATTTTGGTGCGAGTTGTTAATTGTTTTGGACACCCAGGGACACCATGAGGTGGCCGAATAACATGTCGCCAGCAGACTATATATATACATGTGTATATGGAGACACCCATCTCAGCCGGCGTGAAGACATCTCCGCCTGAGACATGACGTCCGAACTTGAGATAGAGATAGAGATACCTGCATGGTTGTTGAAACTGGCTGATCATGTCTTCACTAATCACAACAACACTTGCACAACTACACAGACCTATCATTAATGGGTCCTTGGCACAACCAACTTCCAAAAACGGACGACGACAAGAGAGCGTCGTTCTGAAACCTCGACCCTATCCGTTGATTTACCCGAGGCGAGCCGTGCATACAGTGGATGCACTGTTAATACCGAGCACGCAGGTATTCCTTGGCTCGCCCCCCTAATCTAGTTCATGACGCGTGAAATGCGGTCAAGTGCCAGTCTCTGTAATGAGTGAATGCAGGAGACTGGTGAAAGAGTCTACGGCTAACGTGGAATTGATAAATAATAAAAAAAATTGTGATTTCCTATTTCGGACACTTCAAAACGAACAACAAAATGAGCTCAAAACATGGTAAAGATCCGCCGTGTAACGTTAGAAATGTTTTCAACACATTTAACAACATCTGCTGAAATGGAGGCGAAGGGGAATGACAAATATGTCTCGGTGAATTATCGGCTTTGAATAATTTTCGACGAAGACTAAAGTCGATTTCGTCCAGTAATCGAAACCATAGGGGGACTGTGTCAGTGTGTGAGGTCCTATGTGTTGCTGACTGCCTGGGTGAACACTGGTAATGTGGTATTCCATTGTGTTTGTCTCAATCTATATGCCAGGTGGTGTGATGAACTCGCAGCATGAATGCCTTGGGACTTAGCGAGGAGGACGATGACACACTGACAGTTCTTATGTTCACCTGCTAATGCTTGGTGTGTAACTGACCAGAATAACTGTCTCTTGAGTGAAGTACTCCATGCACAGTTGTGAACACCTTAGTGTATAGTTGCTTAAACACTAGTTTCCGGCAGCCTGAATATACTGCCACCGTCTTGATTGATTAGGATGGACAATCTTTCTTTCAGTTTACAAAAGAAATAAGAATCAACCATCAAGTCAACCAGCGTGCGAAGGTGGGGACATGAGGATGGAAACCTCCGTGGGTGGGGAGGGCAGTCAGCTTGATCAAAGACAAAGTGTGGACTTGAATCTATGTGGTGATAAAACAGATGATTCTCAGATGATTTCAAGCAGGACTGAATTGACATTTGGTAAGGACAGTTACTTGTCATGGATTGTGCCATTGAGCCTCAAAATCACACTCCGGAAAAGCTATTGAAATCAGATTATCTCTGTGCAGTGAACTTTTACACGCTGTTGTCTGCCATTAGTATGGTAGCTAAAGGCCTTTAAAGCTGTGCCTATACAAGGATTGTTTGGCTTGCGCTGCCATGATGGCTGTTTATAAGTTGTGTTCATTCTGTTTTCCAGTCGATCGAGGAATTTCAGAGGAATTCCACAAACTCCAGAAACTGCTTGGGCTTCCTGATGAAGTGATGTGTATGAAGCGGATGTTTGAAATCATCAGTTCCATCCTCACCTCACCATGGCCTTGGAACCTGTGGAAGAATAGACACCAGGCAACTGCCAAAGGTAATCTTCTTTTTATCCTTGACCTTGTCAAATTGATCATCCCCTATGTGTATGATGTCAACATGAGACTGCCATGCACAATCTTAGAATGGAATGCTTACAAGTGATACTACCAGTCTTTCATTTTCCTTTCAGAGCTGAGTACGCCTCATCTCCATGTCAACTCTGAGGTCAGAGGTCACGTCTGTGTGCCTGTAAACATCTCCATTGAGAAGTGGTTCACAGATGCAGCAGAACACTCAAAGCTTGATCCTGAGGACTTCCTCATCTATCTCCTACTGGTTTATAGTCAAATCAACACTTCGATCCTAACTGGGTGAGTTCAATCAGTGACACTGTAACACTGCTGCCTGAACAATGTGCACGTCATTTGAAAGCACATTATGCAGTGTGTTGTTGTGTAGTCGAGATGTGCAGAAAAAAATGTTTGTGGGCTGGAGTGATTTCTTGTGGGCCTCTCCTTATTGATAAAATTCTTTGAAATTGACCATTGATTGTGGGAAATTGAGTCGAAATACCCGTTCTCTGATGCGCCCTCTTTCTCGCACCGCTGGATCTGCCCCTGTTGCTGTGGTTGTTGTTAAAACCTGTTGTTATCTTCTCTGATTGAACCCTTGTTGTTGTTTCCAGGGAGACGTCAGCAGAAACTGCTCCGAACCTCCTACATCTGGTAAAATACCAAGAGAAAAGCTGCCAACAAAAGAAGTACCAAGATCTTACATTATCAACGTTGGCGACTGAAATATCAACAGTTACTGAACTATTTGATTCAAATCTAAATGCAGAGAGTGAATGTGAGGGGCAGAGAAAGGATAAAACTATCACTAAAGGGAGGAGAACGAAATCGGGAACGAGAGGGAGCAAGAGTGTGAAACAGTCTGACAGACTGGAAAATGGAGGCAAATGGAAGAAGGGAAAAAGAACTAAGGGTACTAGTAAGCCATCTGGCAGAGGAAGGAGAACGAAATTAGGGTTGAGAGAGACACCAGTGGAGAATGAGAATGTTATGAAAATACGGGGACGTCCTCTGACAAGAATCTCGCCGGGTCTGGAGTTAGATGGAGGTGATGTGATTCCTGAGGCTGAAGGGGAACATGGTGTTGTTCAAGTGAAAGTACTCAAGCCAAGACACAAGGGGGCTAAACAGAATAAGACATTGCTTGATGCTGGAACTGATGCTAGTGGAGATGGGCAATGGCATATTGTCACCAAGCACAGAGATCCAAAGGGGCTACGAACCCAAAAGGATTATATCTTACACAAAGATGAGGCAGCTAAGACTGTTGCACGTAGAAACATTTACGAATGTCGGTTATGTCGGAAGAAGTGTCACGGTTGGGCAAGTTGGTCCAATCATAAAAGTCAGCATTTCACAAACCGACCAGACATTGTTTGTCCAACATGCGGCTGGATAACCAAAACAAAATCTGGCATGTGGGCACACCGGAAACGACATGGGAACATTCGAGAGAAGTGTCCTCACTGTGAATATACAAATTATGTTAAAAGTGCCATCAAAGTCCATATAATGCAGGCCCATCCAGAACTGTCTGAAAAGAAACCACGGGTTCACATCTGCGACACCTGCAAGCATCAGTTTAAGACATCTTCCAGTTTGCGTGTCCATGTGAAGTTACATAAACGGTTGGTTCGAGACCAAGTATGCAGTGTGTGTGACAAGACTTTCTACTCAAGAAAACTGTTACAGGATCATGTCCGCGCTGTCCATGCAGATAAGCGCTTCTCATGTGAGAAATGTGACAAAAAGTTTGCAAAGCGTCGATCCCTTGACACTCATTTTAACCGTGTTCATCTGAGGATTAAAGCCATCCAGTGTCATTACGAGGACTGTGATCAGCTCTTCTATGAGAAGAAGGACTTGAAGCAGCATATCATTGTCTATCACACGAAGGAGAGGAATTACCCGTGTGAATGGGCAACCTGTCAGAAGTCGTTCCGCACGCTGTATCAGCGCAAAATTCACATGAGAATTCACACGGACGAGAAACCACTCAAATGTCCACATTGTGATTACTCCGCACGACAGAGGAGTTCACTCACGTGCCATCTGAAGAAACATGCACCAGAGAGTGATGGTGATGTCGTCAAAATGTCTGGTGCTCCTGGTCGTAAAAAACGAACAACGGTTTTAAAGGGCGAAACTAGAACTGTCACTTTTGTTGCGAGCATTCCAGCGCAGTCTGGTGCAGTTGTCAATCAGGTGCACGACCCATTACTTCTTCCAGCACCTCAGCCAGGCGTGGAGCTTCGGGCTCAACCAGATTGGGGGGGAAACTGGACTGCACATGTGCAAAAGGAAGCGTTGAATTCAGAGGAATTACCAGAGGCCGTGCCAGGTCAGCCTTCCTCAACCTCTCATGGTGCTCAGCCATTAGTTTTGACAATTCCTGTTCATGGTGCTCAGCCATTAGTTTTGCCATTAACTCCTGCTCCGTCAGGAGAGCACGATTCAACTGCGTTTCCAGGCACTAAGCTTGGTGAACATTCTGGTAGCTTCAGGACAACTAGTGTGAAAATGGATGTTGAAAGCTCAGGCAAACCGACATTCATGAAGAGAGTTATAGACATACCAGAATCCGATGAATATAAAACTGTCCCAGTTGTTGAGATGGCGGGACAAGTGCCAAACAGTTTGCCTTATCAAGTCATGATGCCGGGTATGACCGCTCAACGGCCTGCATCCTCAATGATGACAGTACAAGTTTTTACTGCAGAAGAACTCATGAATATGACATCGTTGCCAATGGTTGCAACCAAGCCAGCAGCGGGTGTAACCATGATGACAGCAAACTTAGCTGAGCAACCAAAGTCTTTGATGACAGAAGCTAATATTGCCATGGTAACCAGCCAAGAACAGCCAAAATACCTTTCAATGCCAATATTTACTGATGCTGAAGGATTTTCCATTTTGAACCCGGAAATCGGAGTCACAGCCAAGGAACAAAACGCCTCCATTACATCTCAAGCCTCAATCGGTGTGGCTGAAATTCCTGCGGTCACATCGAACAGAAAACCTTCTGTTTCCTTGGAATCAGTTTCAACAGAGCTCAGACGCAGCCCTGTTTTTACCACAGGAGCAGGGTCTGCTTCTCAAGCAGACCACACGATGGGGGTGTCTACGTCAGTCGTGCCCTCCCATAATACTCAAGGTGATGCAGGCTGTTCTTCCTTGGTGCTGGGTGCTCTCCAACAGCTCCACTCTTCCTTCCAAACGGTCCAGCTACATCAGGTGGTGCAGCAGGCAATGCCCACCACTACAACCAGTTCTCTTGATAAAGCAAACCTTATGTCGGATGAAGCCCTTTAGAAGAGTACGTTAGCTAATGTGCCAGTGGGCATCATACTTGACAATGATATGTTCACATGATGCTTGAGGAAGAGCAGTGGACTAGTATTGGGGAACTCTGATCACATACGAAATGATGAAAGATGGATAAGTGACAAATAGTTTAATGAAAAATCCCAATTACATGTATATTCTGAACGCATGGTCTCTGATATGTTGTCATGGAAAGATTGTATCAAAACTTGTCAGTAAATTTGTGTTCATTTGATTGTCCATTATGGCAATAATCACCTTTCAAAGTTTCTTAAGTAAACATGACTCCAGATGTACTGGGTGTTGTATACATTTCCTTGTACATGTCGTCAAATAATTAAATATTTTCAGTTTTAGGAATTGTTGTCAAGTCATAGTAGAACTGCATTGCATCCACAAACCCAATTCCCTTGAGGTTGCCAGCTTTTGGTATTGTCCCAATATTCCTGAAGCCTAACTTGGTCCAGAGGGAAACGGATGCCGCATTACTCGTGTAGACTAGATTAAAGAAACTCGCCAGGTAGCCTAGATCACGTGCTATCTGGAGAAATTTCTCGCACATGAATCTGCCCACTCCATTTCCTCTTGCAGACTCCTTCACAATAAACCCAGCGTTAGCCAAATGTGATGACCTCACCGGGAAATTGGGCTTGACATAAAATGCTCCAAGGACCTCGAAGGTGTCTGAGTCTACTAGACAATAGCACTCATGACTTAAGTAATAAGCGCGAAAGTCTTCAACACTGTCCATCGACTCCTGCGGATAACTGGTCCCATCGTCACAAATCTTCTTCAGAATTGCATGTGTCTCTGATTCGTATTTGTCTTCATAGTTGACGAGTTGGATGTGACGACCGTCCTTCAGTGTTCCTTTAACAGGGAGGTATGGAAGAGTCACCTTGGAGCGGGTATTTCTTTGGACACCGTAACAACTCATTCTGGCTTGATTGGTAAGCTGAAAAAGAGAAAGTTCACATGAATAATGTTAGTGTCATATGAAACCAACCAGTGGTGAAAAACTGTCCTCATGTTTCAAAAAGATGCGATTGTGGCTACAACAGTCCTTGAGCCTGTGTTGTGATTGTTAAACCTATGAAGTGGGACAGACCATAGAATGCAAGACTCAGGTGATTGTGACATTGTCTCCATAAAGTAAAACTGATCGTCACAACGTCTCAAAGTGTCCCGCTTTGGTTCTTGTGTGAGTGATGCGTGTTCAGATTGAGATTGTCCTCCCATGGAGAATGAGGACTGGTTGTGACAGTGGTTGTGACAGTGTCTCTAAGGAGTAATATTGACCGTGCATCTCATGAAACAAGACTGGTGGAGACTGTCTTCATTAAGGCAAGTCAGACTAGCTCGTTGACATCTTCTCCAATAAAGACTGATTGAGACGGTATACTTTCTCCATGAACCAATGAGATCTGTTTTTGGACAAGCATCTGCCTAGAAACATCACTGACTAAGTGTTGTTGGCTGTAGAGCAAACTCTTCCTGACTGTGTCTCAAAGTAATACTGTTCTAGTGACATTGTCTCTAATAAGGGCCGATTATGACTGTATACTGTCTCCAAAAACCAATAAAACAGATCGATTGGGACTATCTGCCTAATTTTAGTGGTTGCCTGCGAAGTTGCTAACATTCTCTCACAATACTGAGAGGTGATATTGTCTCCCATAAGGGAAGACTGTGATTGTGACAGTGTTAAAGCCCTGCAAACGTTTGTCTTTCATAATGCAAACCTGGCTCCACTGTATGAATCGACCCATCCAATACCAAGACTGATTGTGACCGTCTTCAGATCAGACTGAGTGTGACCGTCTTCTGACTAGACTGAGTGTGACTGTCCCAGTAAAGATAGACTGCAAATTGCAGCTGTAGGTTGGGCCAAATCTGGGCCTGTCTGTAAGACTGATCGAGGGTGGTGATTTTGACAAAGGCCTGTTTTAATGTTGGTTATAACGAAGGATAAAGTCGGGTTCACAAACTTAAACTTGTTTATTCAACCGCGATGAAAGTAGTACCAAGAGCTTAGGCCAGGTGTCACCACCTTAGAGTGGCACACTGTAACAAGGCCCACGCCACGCCAAAACCAAAGTCTTACCTTGACAATTTTAGCACCGGAGTCTGGGCGTGGGCGAGACTTTCGGGTCAGGTCCTGCGGCTCGCTTTGTCGCACCGAGAAAACGGAGTGTAGATCGCAATGAATAGGTGCAAACGTGGCAAGAGTCTCCGGCTCGCGATTGAGTGCATCAAACCCCCCCACTGAAATGGAGATAATCGCCAATACACGCGTGTACACACGTGACTGTCGCGTTTGTATCGTATGGCCCAAGGCGATATTGCCCGGGCGATATATATTGGCGGGACAATTGAATTCTGTATTCTGACTGGAGGCAAGTCTTGGTTGTGCATGACAAATAGGTCTTGTTCATACAGAAGATATAATAGCTATCTTATAGGGTTGGCTTACCCCTGGCTTTCCAGGTCTGGCCCAGACCTCGCTTGGCATCTTGACCTGCGTTTTCTTTTTAAAAAATGTACTGGGAATTCACCAATTAGGTTGTATAAGAAATACATATAGATGCCATACAGCAAGTCAAGAAAGAAAAATGCGTCATATATTGTATAACCTACGTGTTTAAGATGCAGGCAGATTGTCTTAGTTTGATTTTCGGCACCACACCATTGTTTGTTTCTCTCAAGTACAAATGTCGGGTATTTTTCATTTCCGATCCAGGATGTATTGTAAGGGTTGCTTCTCTGGAGTTGACCACCATTGCACCGTGGTGGACACCTTAGGTGAAACTTGACCCCCAGCCAGAGCACTGGTGTCAGAAAAAGTCCTGGCGCTCCATACTCTGACTGGGCTTTTGAAACACCATCTGATGCGGGAACCCGGCCTCACCTTTAGGCCAGTCCTGTGTGTGACCTGAAATGCCATCCTTGTTCCACATTAACTGGTACATGGCCCAACCCTCTGGGAATACAACCAGGCCGTGAAGGCAAAGCCTCGGTCCTCACCTAGCATAGGCCTACCACCCCTCACCGATGTCTTGCCACACCTGGGCCCACCATGGCCCGTATGAGCACTGACGAGCTTGGTCCAACCCTGGGCTGGAATCAGGTCTGGGTCAGCCCTGAATACCCAGACCTGGATCGACTCACAAAGCCGGGCCTAGCCACACCCGATCTGGATGACATCAAGTTATTCATACTGTTGAGCGCGGCTCATTTGGAACCATGATGATGACACTGGTCGAGTCGGGGTGGCGTTCTTTTATACATCTGAAGCATGTAACAAGCTTGACAGGCGGTTTTACAAAATCGGTAGATAAACATTGTAACTAGGTCAGCTGCCACAACACATTAAAACCATAACAATCGAAAGAAAACACAATGCAAACAGTAGCGAGAGTGACCCAATAACAAGCGCAGACGATACGAGATTGTCTGATCATCATCGTCGTTTGGTTCAGGCGCCGCTGCCGTGACTGACAAGACACTCCTCTACTGAGCGACAGTGATCGAGTAAAGATGACCCATCTTGTGCATCAGAATTGGAGGAATTGTGAGGTAAGTTATTTATAGAGCAAAATATTTCATACAATTTGCAAGATTAATCAATACACCAGATCCTGCCCGGGCCTGGGTCAAAGGCCAGCCAAAACCGATAGGCCTATTTGTGACGATTCAAAACACATTATCACATATTGTAGGCTCAGCCAAATGCAAAATGTGGTCTTGAAATACATGTAGTTTCTGAGGTGTGCACTCGAGATAATGCGTCCATTTAATGTACACTCATAGGCCTATCGCCTATTCATTGCACAAGGCCTAAATATGTAAACGTGTTAGTCTATATTCCAGCGTCTGTTAGAGTTTAATCGATACTGTATGCATAGAGGCCTAATTCATACATGCATTGCAAGCGTCTCTGGTCTTGTCCATCGAAGTTGACTGTCCAGTGAACGAGAAGAAGAAGATTCCAAGTCAAGACACCATGAACGTTTTCTTCAATGATGGTGAACACAGTGTCGGCTAGAAACATGTCCAGGCACAAAATATTGCCAGGTCTTCCATGTTGACATGTCTCTATAACCATGTAGGCCTATCGTCATCCCTAATCGAGAGAATAAAGACACCTTTCTGCAGTGGCACTGAAACTGTTACACTGTGTGAAAGTTAACTCAGTCCCACTTGAGACTATTCTCACACTATTGTTCAACGTCCGATTACTATATTCAAGATATAGAGGCGTTACTACACTCATTTCACCATCAGCCCCGGCAGTGTCTTGATGACCTAGGACGTTCATATTTTGCCTTACAGGCCTGGAAGAGCTCAGGGCTTCCTCTTTCGACCACCAGCGATGAAGCAGCCAAGATGTTTGATGCTTGCCTCACACAGGTAAAGAATCGGGTTTAACAAAGGTCTTAAGTGATATGCTACGAAGAGGAATAAAACTACCTGGACGGACGGCTCTTCTCAAATTGAGATTTGTCTTCTTTGGCGTATGGATCGTTTCCACCAGCCTCATTTCGGTCGGTTTGCAGGATGGAAGAAGGCAATGCTTCCACCCAGCTCAGTGGGCTCCTCACTGTGCATCCTTGTGCATGAATTACTCAAGCGACAGGCCTGGTAGAAAGTACCTCCATCATCATTATCAGTCATTGTCAGTCAGCATCAGATTGCCTTTGGTAGGTTTTGTCGAGAGCTTCCAAAGGAAACTTCCCTTTCCTTGCAGTATGTGGGATGGTATAACGATGAAAGCGTTGACGGCATCGAGGGAGCCCTTTCCAAAATGACCAACGCAGATCCAAATTTCTGTAAGTCATGCCGAAATGCGTCGCCATATCATCAAGGAAATATCTCAAAAACCTGTTCCATCTACCCGAGTTTGAAACCTTGCGCGCATTTCGCACCTTCATCTCATTCCTTCAACCCCCAAGGCTCTTAAATAACCGGGGATCTTGATTGGTTAGAATCACCAATGGTCATATTCAACATGCTCCTGAACACCCTTCGGACGTTTACAATTCGTTCTTGGTGTTTGCAGTGATGGGCCATGTGATGTCTGTTGGCCTCGAAATGATGGCAACTGCAAAGACAACCCGCTTGGACACCAGTTTCCGGCAAGATGTGGATGCCATGTTGAAGCTGGCCAAGAATAATCACGTGACAGAACGGGAGAAGAAACACGTAGAAGCAGTCAAGCTTTGGTCTGATGGGTAGGTTCGCTGCATCTGAAACAGCTCGAATCTGGAAAGTTTAATCAGTCCTTGTCACACCCGCCAGGGAGGCCGTGACCATTCAACAGTGGGGTACAGACCGAATGTGTCAATCTGTTGAGCGTTCCCCAAAACTGTGAGTACGATTGTTCCGACGAAGCATCCCGATTTCGTCCCCCTCGGGGAAAACTGTCAGAAACGAAAACAAGAAGAAGTGGTCAAACTTTCGTCAGATGGGTAGGTCTGATGCAACTGAAACACATAACCCTGAATTTGAAGAGTCTACATGCCCTTATCTCGCACCCAATTCTTGGGATCAAAATGCCGCTGGACTCGCTATGAGAATGTATGCGGCCAAAGACTAAATGCTTGCTTGGCCAATTCAAAGGGCATTGTCAGGTTTACCGCAAGCCGAAGGTCTTGCAAAGGTGCTCTACCCTTCAGTTTCCTTTCGTTTCCTCCAGGAAAATGGATGATGCCGCGTACCTCTGGGAAGACATCCTAATCTCGTACCCCCTAGACATGCTTGCCCTCAAATTTGCCCATGACACATATTTCTACAACGGGCTGCAGTATGAACTGATGGATTCCACTGCAAGGGTCTTGCCTCACTGGAAGGAGGACATGCCATTGTATGGTTACTTGATGGGCATGCACTCATTTGGCCTTGTTGAGACCAATCATTTTCAGGAGGCCGAAAGAGTTGCCAAGAAGGTGAGTCCTTTATACTCCCGAGTCTATGTGGTCTTTCGCCCTCACGCACTGCGGGTGGATGAAAGGTCTAACCCAGAGCAAGTACATAATGCCCACCTAACCTAAGGCTACGTATCCTCAGGCTGTTCCCCTGTCAGCTAGTAGACGTGTGGTGTTGCTCCATTGTTATTATAGCATGAACCGATAAGAATCCCTCCAGTAGGTCTATTTCGTTCTTGTCACGTCATAAGGCCACAAGCAAACACAACACAAGGCAAAGAAGTCCACAGGTGAACGGTCTATGGATTGTTCGTAGAGGAGGCATTGCGGCTTCGAGCCTTGTGTGCCTAGGTGGATCAACAGTGACAGCGATAAGCTCAGAGGGGTAGCAAGGTGGTCTGCACCCGACAACATTCTCAGAATCGATATATATGACGAGGTTGAGGTGTCTTTGCGAGACCATCATCATCGTTCGTCCCGTAAACTAGCTCATTGTGACATGTCTACATATTCTCCACAACTGAGGCAAGTCGTCAGTGAATCGTTATGCCTTTTAGGGTTTAGAGATCAACCGACACGACTCTTGGTCCACACACTCAGTTGCCCATGTGTTTGAAATGACGGGGAGAGCGGATGAAGGAATTGCATTCATGAGCAAGACCGTGGCAGACTGGAGTGTAAGTATTAAAAACAGGTCGTGATTGGGTAGTGGTCGTTATAACTGGGACTTCGTTATAGCTAGGTTGTGCTGTAGTGAGTGGTCGTTCTTGTTCGTCCGTCTCGGTTTGGAGTAAGTGGAAGGGGACGTGTGTGGAGAAGGGAGACACTTGGGGAACTATAGACTGGCGCTAGTGTTGGTTGTCTATCCCGTTGTTACAGCACTGCTATCTTCGAAGAAGTTGGTGAGATGGTTTGATTAAAAGCTTGATTGTCAACATTAATTACATTCCTTTCCCTTTTCAGCCATGTGAAATGTTGGCCTGCCACAATTTCTGGCACTGGGCAGTCTATCACGTTGATAAGGTAAATTGAAGAAGCATTATTATAAACTCTGTGGTTTTCTGTGAGTTATGGAGGATACTGATTTCAATTCTTCAAACAGCTTAGTTCACACTGCCTTTATAAGGTTGCAGGATTGTCATGCTTCTCGTGATCAGGTTTTCGTCTCTTACTTGTCAACAAAGACCTAATGCAAGAAAAACAGACAACAAAGCTTTTTAAAAAACATATGAAGTATATTCTGCTGTTACTTCTATAATACATGTCGAGTATATTCTGCTGTTACTTCTATAATACATGTCGAGTATATTCTGCTGTTACTTCTATAATACATGTCGAGTATATTCTGCTGTTACTTCTATAAGACATGTCGAGTATATTCTACTGTTTCTTGTATAAGACATGTCGAGTATATTCTACTGTTACTTCTATAATACATGTCGAGTATATTCTGCTGTTACTTCTATAATACATGTCGAGTATATTCTGCTGTTACTTCTATAATACATGTCGAGTATATTCTACTGTTTCTTGTATAAGACATGTCGAGTATATTCTACTGCATCTTGTATAAGACATGTCGAGTATATTCTACTGTTTCATGTATAATACATCTCTAGGTCACTATTATGTGGCTTAACGTTTTCACATTGATATTTGAGCATTAATGGCTTGGAATGTACAACATTGGTAAGTGAACTTGTAAGTTGTTTTGTGTTTTGTAGGGCGAGTACAGCGGGGCATTGGATCTTCTTGATGATCAGATGATAGCATCCTTCAAGAAGTCTGGGGCTATGTTTGATATGATCGATGCGTGTTCGATGCTGTACAGGCTGGAGTTGGAAGGTATGTACATGTAGTTTGGCGATGAGAGGATGGCTCTGAAGATGATTTCTTCCTCAGTGATGACAGAGACAGCACGTTGACAGAGACGACTTACAACTTGGCACCACCGTTTAAGATGTGCTTAGGGGGTGATCCACCTCATTGCATTCAGCATTAGTTCCGCCAGAGTCCCCAACAGGGTTTCCTTAACCTTCATGACATCATGTTGCGTAATTCATTCCCGTGTCAGTCGGTGGATCACCACATGAAGCAATGGTCCATGTCTTTCCCCTAGCTCATACCGTATGAGAACTTGGTCTCGGCTCATTCAGTAGAATTTGAATTGTGTTGTCCAGCTTCTGGCGGCATCAGGGGCACAGTAGAATCAGTACTCTGGTTAGAACCTGTAATGGAGACGTGGTAAATAGACATGAATGCCGCTGGTATCTTGGAGTAATCTCAGGTTAGGATTTTGGGGTGGTTTTCATCTCACAGCTGGGGTTGCTAAGTACGCTTCTGTTGGCAGTTGCTGTTCGAGCAGCTGTTGCTCATCGAGTGAAACAGCGCCAGCTCGATGTTCCTCCACGATCGAGTCGTTACAACATGGTTTTCAACGCAAGAAAAACTCAACTTCTAACTCAACTGACAAACAACTCAATTTCTGAAGATGATAAAGGAAGTTACCTGTTGTGACTTTCTGGTCGATTGTGCATATCGTCTCATACATTTTAGCTTTCTTCAAGGCCTCGTACAGGTTTGGCATTAAGGAGGACAGTTCCTCTCCCTCGCTCTGCCTCCATTCATCCAGAATATTGTGAATCATGTCATTGAAGGAGTGGAGCCTTTCTGAAAATCCCAGAGATCACGGTTAATTTGGAGCAGGAATGCGTATAAGGATATAGGGTCAATTTCCGATACCTTAAGTTTCATAAATAAAAATGTAAAGCAACTGGTCAAATTTGTTCTGGATTCCTCGGTTTCATTTGTTATGAAATTTAAAGGACCAAGAGCATTACTTACCTTTTCCCTGGGCCTCAATCTCTCTCATTTGATTTTCATTCAGCAAGACCTTCCCAAGCTTTGGATAGGATGCTGAGTTTTCTTCCAACGCAGCAATGAATACTGAAAAAAATTGTTTGAGAAAGCAAATTGAAACAGTTCGAACGATTTCCTTACCAGTGATTCTGTATGATTGTTGTGATATTCAGTTGATCGTATCGTAGATTGCTGAATGCTATACGTAGTTCTGTGATACCGCGAAGTCTAGAATTTACACGAATACAAATTGTTTTTCAAATTTCTTTCTATACGTACTTTCCAAATCTGCAGTCTGGTTTGCTCGGTCTTCATACCGATTATCAAGTCTCTCAATGGCTTTTCCAGCCCGCAATTTAAGTTGCATGGCTGTTCTAATTCCTCTCCATTTAAAAACAGCAACGATAACAGCTATGACTGCAAGAGTCTATGTCCCGCCGACCCAACCAACTAAACTTTGAGTAACTTGATGATGTTTCGTGCTGTCATCACTCTCATTGGTCTCCTGTAATATGGGTACAGTTCCTAATCCAGGATCTACAGAAAGATCGCTGGAGCCACCAGTCTCATTATCGTTTTCTGGTGACTTGATCGTCACCACCTCGTCTTTAGCTTTAATAGTCGGAAGAGGAGGGATGCCACCATTGTCACCGCCATCAGTAGCTGTCCTGTTTCCACAAATACTGTCACTCTGCACGGTGGCTGGTTTCACGGTACGAAGATCAAGAACCGAGCACCTACAATTTCAAAAAGGCGTGTAAAAGAATGTGGATGCGTATGAGTGGTTGTCTTAGCCTAGGGACGCAATGAAACGTTACACAAGTGGAAAGCACTTTTTACTTTGTCATTGAAGTGGTTACTCATGGTCCCGGTTCTTATATTTCCGCCATGGTGTTATCGAACCGACTTTCATCCAGGATGAATATATTTAGGGTGGCATACCTTGTGACCTTCTTGCACGGTTCACTCACGTGCTCAACGTCAGAATAAGTCTTCCCGAGCGCACATGGCAAGCAGTCGTCTGTAACGTTTAAAAAGCCGTTGAATTCATCCACTAAGCCGTACGTGACCGAGAGTGTTACCATGGTGTAAAACCACAAGTTTTTGAATCTTTCTCTTTTTTAAACAAAATGTATTTGAGAACCGCTAGTAATCTCAATGGGTGATTTGTAGTAGGATTGGAAACCATTAGAAATACTGGTCACAGACGGAAGGGATCAGTACGCGGTGGTGTGTCAGTGCAATTGAATTCTGACCTGTTTTTGCATCGCGTCCATATCCCACAGGACATCTACCTTTTGGTAGACACATATCATTATCACAGAAGTACCCAGAAGTACATTCACAAATGGAATTGACGCTGGTATTGCCAAAACTTCGATATTTCATTCCCCTAACTTCGCAGTTGGTCCTGCAATGATAACGTGGACATGTTTACTTTATCACTTTTTAAAACTTTTGCAGATTGAAAACTCTATTGTGCCTTGTCGGAAAGGCACAGTCTGAAACTATGACCCCGTCGTCAACTCAATTGAAATAAAATCTGCCCCTCCCCGTCTCTCTATTTTTGTGTTGCGACAGTTGGAAAACACTCAAATGGGAAACTGTCATAAACTTTACATCGGAATCGGGGTCCCACTCTTGTATGGTCAATGCGATATATCGAATGTAAAAAAATTGAATGAACAGTAATATCTTTCGAGAGGTATTATGATCTCGTGATGGTGACTCATGTGTTTTGATCAATATCTTATCGTGCTTATTTATGATCAATAGGTCTGACCATCTGTGCATTCATGTACACAACATGGAATATTTCCAGGCCAAGTACTGTGTGTAGGCCTAACGAATATAACATACTTTCTTGGGTTTCAAAAATGGATAGACGATGACGGTTTTGTCCCAAACAAAGGAAGTCATTAGTTGCAATTAACAGCAACAACGATAGTCTTGGTAGCATAATTCGTGGTAGTGTTGACACCTGAACTTTGTACTGTTACTCTCTCAGATGTCTTTCAAAGCCAGCCCACGACGAAAATGAGATGGACAAGTAGGCATAGTCATCATATGGCAAATCATGATTTGATAAGCAGAAATAACAGAAGACCTGTGGTCTTCGTCCGTCGACAAAGCTGTGCCACTAACGTTAGTCGTATGATTTGTAACCATATCCTGAGCATTCCTCACTTACTTTCGCCTGCATTTGTTCCATTGTGGATGACTCAACATGCTCGGCTTGGGCTGATAGGTCCCATCGCTGCACTTCGCGCACGAAGGGTTAGGGTCATCCTTCGTGCAAACCTTTGGCTCAAAGCCTGGAGTAAAGAAACTTTGCTTTTCAAATTAAGACAGCATGCTTCTCTTTGCTCCCGCTTAATATATAGTCCAATCAAGCTATGATTCGACCCAAATTGATTTGCATCAGGAATGTTGTGTTTGTCTCGGCGTCTTTCTCATACTTGAACAGGGATTGTAGGCCGGGGGCAAAGTTGTGTTGTGGTGCTGAAAATGGCTTCAAGACCATACTGGTGCATCGTATCATGAATATCGTTCTTTGTTTTGAAGTCCCATTAGCTGTTCTGTTGGTTTGTTCTGAGACATTTTGGCAGTCGCAGGTCTGGGCTGCATCCAACTTGTTGCTTTGATTCATAACATACGAAAACTTACCTGCTCGACAAGTGATGTCGTGACAGCACCGACTACTCTGGTAGTCGACTTTGACCCTTATCATTTTAGCACTAGGACAGGCTGGCCAGGATTGCCAAGCGAGGACAAAATTTGATAGTTCCAAGAAAATGAGGGTGTTTATCAGAAATATTTCGCATCCTCGTTGCCGGAAGGAAATCTCTGGTGTTCTCCTTTTTGTTGACATTGTACTCTTTAAGTTATGAAATATCAGACAACACCGAGCGTGACCAGGATCTCCGGATAGCGCGGAATCCGATTTCAATTTTGACTGTCGGTAGACAGCTCTGGATGTCACCCATTATTTCAAAATCGAAATTCCCATTTCGCAATCGTTGTTAATCACGTGACTGTATGAGCTGTATGAGCTGATAGTCTATCATATGTAGGTAGGCCAGATTAGGAAGGCTACCGAGAGCAGGCCTGGGCTGGGGGTCTAATAATGACATCTAGGCTCTAAGTTGTTATTGAAAGAAAATTATGTGTGATATCTCATCAAGCCTATCATATTCTTGATTGGACAATGTATTTCAGGTGTTGATGTTGGCTTGAAGCGCTGGGAAGACATCTATGAAATGTGTCGCCCTCACATAGATGATCACATCCTCCTGTTCAATGACCTTCACCTGCTAATGGCGTGCCTTGGGGCGAAGAAGAGGGAGGTTGCCCAGGCTTTCATGGCGTCACTCAGACAGTTTGTGGAGTAAGTAGGCCTTTGAGATCAAGTAGCCCGTTTCATGTCGTAGCAAAAATCGCTGTGGTCGATCTCTGGGGTAAAGGCTTCTTACTTCTTGCATTCATGTGAAAAGACTTCATATTGATCGTACAACTGTACAATTTCAACAGAGCGTTTTCAAGTGATGCCGACAGCTGGTACGCAATTTAACCAGTCAGCGGCCGCATTCAAATCACAGTTGTTATGTTGTCATGACACATCACCGGTCGAAGCGACAAAAACGGTTCACGAACCTTTCCTGTACTTTCCATTTATTTACAGAAATGAAAGTGATATGAACCAGGTCGCCTCCAAGAAGTTTGGAATAGCCATGGCTGAGGCCTTCATCGCCTACGATGATGGCGACTATGCAAGGGCAGTGGAGTTGGCCAATAAGGTCCGCTACCAGTTGCTCATGATGGGAGGAAGCAATGCACAGCGGGATGTCTTCCACCTCTTCCTTGTCCACGCTGCCTTGAAATCTGACCAGCCAAAGCACCACAAGTTGGCCAGGTAAGCCGAGGTGCTGACCGTCGAGAGTACCACGTGTTCTTGATCGTGGTAGCACTGTTCATTTTTCGTGTAGTTATCACTGGTACAACTAAGCTGTCGTCGTCTCTCATCACTTCCTGACAATAAAAACTTAACGGTATGCTGTGTCTTGTTGACAAGTCTCCGGCCATTTGATATTTTTCGTGTTTGGTTTCAGAAATCTTATAATGGAACGGAAGAGTGCAAGACCCGGATGCAAGATGAATGATCGCCTGCTTGGAAAGATTCTGGGGACGCATGGGCAATGAACAGTCGTAAAATAGTGAACCTTCCCAGGTTAACAGCTGTAGTTTGTGCATTTTAATTTGATAGATGACTTTGCCATGGTGAATTATAAGTGCGCAGGAGGAAAGTTCACCCGCCTATGGATGTAGACTGCATCGTTCCAAAAGTCCCAACTTTTACAAGGTTTCCATTCATTAGCCGTAG